>NW_025336531.1:1293209-1305185 GCF_004798865.1 Varanus komodoensis
TGTAGTTGGCAGATTGTGATAGTTTATATAACCAGTCTTGCCGGTCAACTCAAGCACAAGCATATGGAGCAGGTTCAAGTTCTTAGAACTATTTCCTTTGAGATGCAGCAGAAAGAAGGCTACAAGAAAAAGGGAGTTGGGAACAAGGAGAGGAGAAATCATGAGGAGGAAGAAAGCCCTTGCCCTTAAAGAGGTAACTGCTGGAAGTAATGGAATTCTGTGTAAGTTATGAATTTTAAACACTTCTATAAGCTATATCGTTTACAGCTAGATACGAGCTGTTCCTGACTGAATATGGATGAGAAAGGTACTGGAGAAACTGCTTTTGTATTTTAAGTTGCTCTCACTCATTCCCAAACTCCTGAATAATCTGATATGCCCCTCTTTGCAACAGCAGGCGGCAATGGGAAAATAGACTTCACAGAAGGAGAAACAGAAGCAGAGAGGTATTTTGTAGGGTTGAACTTCAGGAGTGTATTCATAGTTAAAAGTTTAAGTTGCTGCAAAAAGTATGTCCATTTTCAGGAGTATCAGACAGCAGGACCCAGAACAAGCAGATAAATGTCTTTCTGTTCACAATGAAGCCAACATAGCTAGGTTTGATGTGGCAATTTGTCAACATCACATTTGGAAGTCCTACAATCATAGTTGTAGAAGCAATTATGACTCAGTAAAAATGTGTGGACCAGAGTGGCCATGTACAGTTGTGAACAGCTGCAAAAAATGTAAACACTAAAGGGGCGCAAACAGGTTTGCTTTAAATGTATTTTTCCCACTCCACTTGTGCTAGTAATATATACTTTGAAGCTTCCTGCTCATTTTTAACATTTAAGCAATTCACTCTTTGTCAAAAATCTACAAAATACTGTAAAAGGCAGGGCATATATTTGTACATCTGAACATTACTTGTTCTGAGGGACAGTTGCTTTCTGAGGTCTCTGGCAGGGGTTTTGACATGACCTCCTTCCCGAACCTTCTACCAGGAATTGAACTAGGAATTTTCCTAGATGCAAAGCAGGTACTCCAGCACTGGGTTATGACTTGTTCTCCCATCTGCAGCCAGAAAGTGGGAGGTCCCCCCCACCTGCTCATCTTGCAGTGACAGCTGCAGAGGCAGTCATTTGACAAAGTACTCTAGGAGAGAAGGCTGTGGGTGTGATGCCCCCTCATGCCCCAATTATTTTCTCTGGAGCTCCTGAGTTGCTAATGTCACTTTTACGAAGCAAACTTGCCGACCCAAGGATTGGGGGAGCATGTTCCTGACATGCCCAAGTCTGTCTGACAACAGAGAAATGAGATAAGAAATCCTCCTTTCTTTTACACACACACCCTTGTCACTCACACACTAGAACTCCCTAATCTGTTTGGGAAACTGAGTTGAAACAGAACCACCCCATCCAAAAAAAAAAAAAGAAAAAAAAAAGAACCTCAAACACAGGAGAACTTTTCAATCTTCATGTGAGCGCTCTGATCAATCCCCTGCCCTTTCAGCTCCAGGCAAACTTTGTCTAAAGCATGAGAGTGAAGCTTGTCTGATTTTTTCTTTTCTGCTGATTTTCCAGTCACAAACATTCTTTGCCCACTATGATGCAAGTGGAATACTTACTTGAATTTGGTGATTCCATGTCCCGCCCTGCCAGGGGCCTGTGGGCTCAGAGTTCTAATGGGAGCTGGGTGGGGGAAGAGTTGAGCACAACGGGACTTTCCGTTTCCATCCCATGGATCCCAGCTTATCTTAGCATAAGTATTTGCCTAGCTTAATCACTAAGACATAGCTGCAATTTAGAACAAGTTTAATATACTTTTTTCTAAGTCATAGGAAGGGAGAGTGAGAAAGCGAAATAACTCTATGGTATGTATTTCAAAAAACAAGGATGTCTGTATCAACAAGGCTGTACATCAAAAGCATGGGCCACCTAATCTCCTCCATCTGTTCACTGGCTTAGAATCCTGGAAGCAGTTCTAAATTCCAATCAACATTTGCTTCTTTTGCTTGGATTATTAAAGAAGGAAATATCCACAATTCCTCTGCAAAAATGGACACATCCTCACATTCATACAGTTGTGTCATTCTTCTGTACCCATTCATTCTTTCTGGAAAAAAGTCTATTGTTTTCAATTGTCAGAACCACTGGTTTGTTCATATTAAGACCACTTGTTATTACAGCTACCCTTCCAAGCTTTCCTACCCTGCAGACAAGAGCTAGAATGGATCTAAAATGTCCAGGGCTCACCTATCAACGAATTCAGTGACGAGTAGGAACTGACTCTTCTCATCTTGTCAATGGTCTCAAAAGACAGGATATACTCTTCATTCTCAGGGCTGCCCAAAGTGCTGCTGGCACTGCTGCTGGTGCTCAAGTTCCCTGGAGAAAATGCAATGGAGCTTCCGGCTGCTGAATAACAAGAAGCATGGGAAAACTGAGAGAGGCATTTTTGCAAGGACTTCACTTGTAGAATTATCAATGCATATGGCTCTATGGCATACAGTCAATGACAAGAGGCCAACATCTGCCCTGGGAAGACTAAGCCAATGCTTCCAAATGTGTCAGAGTCAAGTATTTATGCTTTAGCAGCTCACAGAGCCTTGTAAAATGCAGGTCCCTGTACAAAACAACTTTCTAGGCTACGGCCACTTATGTTTCCCTTATCAGGTGTAGAAGTTATTCCTTCTAGAACACTGATCTTCAACAGGAAGGTAAGGACCAACAAATTAGCTGTGGGTGAGTCTCCTCCTTTCTGAGCATTTTCAAATTAATTTTTTTTGAAAATTGGCCCAGAGGCAGAGACAGTAGTGAGGTGGAGCAACACATGCTCAGACAGAAAAGCACGAGGGAGCAGCAAACCTTTGACTGAAATGGAGCTCTGTATGAACAGTCATAACTGCAGCTGGTATAGCTCTGCTCTTCCTTTGCCTGCTATAAGCCTTGGCTGTAGGTCAAAGCAAAGGAAGAGCAAAAGAGAACCACCTTGGTACATGGGCTCTACTGTTGTACCACAGGGCTCCACCACTCAAGTCATGTTAGAGGTTGGAATTCCAGCTGAGTCCCAGCTCTTAACAAGAGGAAGTCTGCTGTTCTAGAAAGGCTGCTGGGTAATCGGCAAAATTAAGGTTGCATCCTATGTTACTTTGCCTTGGTTACATTTTGAAAACATATGTAGCGATGCAGAAATTAGGCAAAGACATACATTTGTAATATGGGAATGTTCAGACCAAGGTTTTATCTGTATGTACAGTGAAGAAGAGCCTGGAAGTCTTGCCAGATGCATGTCTCAGACTCTCATCTGACTGTATCTGCACACACAAGAAAGCCCCCAGTGCAGCAGAATATATTCAGAAGATGCTAGAAGAAAGGTGGATATTAGAATCAAAGAAATAATGTCTGTGGAGCTGTGATATACAGACTATGATTTTTAAACAAGTGAACACTAAGGCTGAATCCTGCACACTGCAAGCAGAAAGCAAAACATTAAGGAGAACTTTCCTCTCCTCTCCTCCCCACTGCAGTTACCTACACATGCAAAAAGCTGCCCCTGAGAGACCTCCAGAATGCCAAGAATTAGGGCACAGATGTGTGTGTGTGTGTGTTGCTGGATTAAGGGAAAAATGTCTAAAAGTCAGATGAAAGCATCTTGTGTCAGCTGTGCTGATGTTTGATTATGGTTCTACATTCTCTTTTTCAGCAGCATGATAGTTCCATCCCATCTTGTTTTAGACCATTTCTGACTCTCTGGAGTGGCATTGGGGATGGGGGTGGAGAAATCCTTTTATGAGAATACATATCCATTTGTGCTTCTCAGGATTAACCTTATGTCGCAACACTGTCCAACAGTGTTTCAGGACACTGCCCATTCCGTTACAGGCACTGTCTCATTATTGTTACGGCTGGTCAGTGTCATATGTCTAAGCTTTACAAACCAGCAGTAGAGAGACAGTCAAAAGAAAATCCTGAAAAGCATTCTTACATTCTTCATTCAAGCTGAGATTCTGCAGAGACTTGTTCAAGTTCCTCGCTGTGGTAACTGCTCGAATATTCCCATAGGAGCTAACAGAACGGAGTTTTGGTGTGCATGGACTGTCTCGCACTGGAGTCAAACTTCCACCCTCTGTGGAGATAATTTAATTTGTGTATTTATTCACACAAACAGAGTAATAAGAGAAGCAGTTCATCCATTGCAAGGACAAAACAACTCACTGCCATAATAACATAGCAGACACAACTGCACCCTGGAATACTGAACAAAAGTTGGCTGATTTATTTCCTCCCTCATCCTCCTGAAAACACGAAAGGAGGGTCCCTGTTTTTACAGTTTGATTTTAGCCTATTGCTTGGGCAAAGTGAGAATAGGCTTTGCCATTGCAAAAAAGCTATGATAACTCCTGCTTGAACTCCTACATCTCCTTGAATAAGTGCCCTAACTTGGCAGCAGAGGTACTTTCATGGAAAAGACATCCTCCTGCAAGCAGCTTTGATAAGTGAGGTAATGTATCCATCTACTCATTTAAGATAGAGAAGGAATTTACTGAGTGCTGTGACAACCTTCATTAACTGTAATGGAACTTGTGTAATAGCCCCATATCAAACCCTATTTAATTCAATGTGGCAGTGGGCAATGGGTGAGCTGTGAGGCTAGGCACCTTTTCCATAATAAAAGGTAAAACAAAGCTTAAGGATATTTTCCTTGGGTGGATATGCATCTGAAAGTTGCATTATACTATGAGTGCCAGCAGTTTCAACTGTTCAACCTATTTTTAATTTTCCTCAAGATACATCCAAGCAGAATTTATGCTATACAGTAGCCTTCACATTCTGAACCAGAGATCGCTGTTCTGGGATAAGATGCTTCTTGTACATTTTGTTTACATAGCACCTTGCATTATCCTGAATGACTAAATAAAGGTGGTATGTTCTATCAAGGAAAATTATTTTCTGCAACAAAAAGGCAAAGGTATGGGGGCAACGGGTTTTCATATTTTTAATGCATTCCAGTTTTTCAGACAAAGGAGCTATTAAATTACTCTTTGCAGGGAGACAATTTTACTTCCATCTAAATGATCTGACAGTAGAGGTTCCAGTGTCCCCAGAGATTATCCAGGATATTTAATATTTAAGATGACATTTCATGAAATGAAAGGCCAGCAACAATTTGTGTAGTACTTTTTAATTTCTCAAATGAAGCAAATGCATAAAGAAGAAACAATGAAGAGGAGAAAGGATAGAAAAGAATGTGAAGTCCTTATTTGAACTTTGCACAGAACTAAGCTTCTGGGGCTACAGAACCTATACAGAGCCTCTTTTATGTAGTGTTCCCCAGCAATTGGTTTGGAAGAGGGTAGGAACAACAATTCTTAATAGCAGTAGCATCTGTCCTTGAGCATTCCAGAATTCAGCATAAGAAGCAGCTCTGTACACTTCACTGTACTGGTTCAATTCTTATGCAGCACCAAACTATGGTTTCATATTTCATATCTGACCCTCATGTTGTTGTGATCTGCTCTGCTCTTCATTCCACATGCTTCAATTCCTTCCCTGGTTCCCTATTTATTGCAAATCATGGTTTCGGCTTGCCTTCTGAACCAGAACTGGAATGCTTGATTGCGGTTTCCAATTCTATTTTTGTGGGAAAGCACAAACCATCATCCTTTTGATTACATGAGCAAATGGGTTTGTGCAAAAAGGCAAGTCAGGGAGTGAATAAGAGTGCAGTGAGGGAGGAAGGTACACACAAGGCTGGGGTTTGCTCATGTAACACTAAACCGCATTGGGGTGTTACATATCTCTTGACAGGCCCCTGTTCTGAGGGAGTCCAGAACACGGAAACTGCATTCTCTGTGACACTCCTTTATTCAATAAAAGGCAATTTTTAGATTTTTCTAGACTGCTAATGAAATTATGTCATTCACAAAAATGCTCAAGAAGAGTTTCTTGATCTAGCTAATAAACTCCTCCTCCTTATGGAATTAGCATCCAAAACTTTCTCTGTTCACAAACAAAATGATGCAGTACCTGGAGCAGCAGGAGAGGGCAGTGCATAGTTCTTTTCTTCTTCCATAAACTGCAAGGCAACAGTACAGAAATTGCTTTCATACTGGACCACGAGGTGACTCAATGCTACGACCAGTTCCTATAGAGAGGCAAAAGACAAACAAACAAATTCTGAATGCTCCGTATTCATAATAACTAACCATAAAGAAAGTTCATCACAGTTAAAGCAAGGCTTTTCAATCATCAAGAGCCTAATAATATCTCAGAAAACAAAAATAGATATTCTTCTTCAAAAGTCAAGTTTCTAGGACCATTTGCTGAATACTGTGATTCTCACTAGTTAAATAAAGCAAACTGCACAGAAGCAGGTAGAGTACTTGAGCAAAAGTTTTAAAAATAAAAATGTAAATTCCATCCAGCTAAAGCTTCAGACCCACATGGTGTGCTACTATGCTAGAGTGCAGTACTGCCCTAAGCTGGAGTGCAGGGCAGTGTCATCACCAGCTGGGATAAGGGGGCGAGAACACCCTTCTCTGCCAAATGTAGCTTCTACATCTCTCATGATTAGTTCCAAAACTGATTCTAGCCAAGGAATTACTTGCCAAATATTACTTACAAGACAGAATTTATCACCCCTGCAACTAATGACTACATGAGCTTTAACTCCATATATAAGTGTTTTCAAAATGATTCCTGTAAACACTTACAGTTACATTTTCCAGTGAAAAACATCTTTGAACCCTAATTTTTCTGTTCCAACACCCATTTCACAGAAGGCAGATTAAGGCCAGAGACAACAACTAAGTACAAGGCAGAGATGTTGTCGGAGTCCCCAATGCCAAATTGCATATTGGTGGAGAAGCACAACAAAATAACCATTTCACATAAGAAAAATGGGCAGTGCTTAGAGAGACATATGCACACATATCCATGCACCATACAAAACCCTGCCAAAACACATTCGTGTACAAAAGCATGGTTGAAGCACCTCTCCCCGGTGTCCATCGCTTCTAGCCAGCCAAGATGCTCTCTGCTATTCACTTTAGCACTCCCTACCCACCTCCAAAGGGTCTACAACCAAGAGTGGCAAAACAAACCATATGTTGTTTTATGTAAACTCTGGCATTCTTAAAAATAAAGGTAGTGCTGTAGGGCAGCACTTCATTTGGCAGCATGCTAGACTTCCAGTTAAGAAACAGGTTTATTAAATTAAAGTACCTAAAATAAAATGAATCAGGAGGGGCAGGGAGTTTGGCAGATGCTAAAGGAGTTGTTTGTGGGCATGCTAGTGCCCATGGGTTCCACACTGGAGACCACAGCCCTACAGAGTTCTTCATTTCCCTTAAGAACTATGTTTTAGGTGCTGAAGCTGAATAAGGAATGCATTCATGTGATAATCTCTATTCCAAATTCTAGAGACACCTACATTTCTGAATTTAACCTTGCGAAAGAGCTATGAATGTGTTTCTGTTCTCAGCTCATTGTATCCTGTAAGGTAGGGAATGTGTTCTCCAGATATTGTTGGATTGCAACTCCCATCAGCACTAGTCATCACAATAAAAGGTGAGGATGATGGATTCTGTAGTCCAACTTCATCTAGAGGGCCACACATTCCACATCCCTGCTGTAAAAATTTGATGGGTGTGCAAGCTTATTCCGAAGGCAACAACAGCACGTATATCTCCCTCACTCATTACACAAAAGAAATAAGCATCTTTTTTCTCTTTTGCAATAATGTGGTAGAAAGCTGAGGAACTTAAAAAAAAATAAAGCAAGAGAATCAAGTCCCTCTGAAACTATCTTTCTGACAAAATTAATACCCATCTGTCACCTCTACTGGGCATGAGGGCACTTTTTTATACTTGGCTTGGTGAAGCATTGATTTTTCCTTCACTTTAGTGTGAAGATCTGAAGAAAGCTGGAACGTTTGTCTCCAAACTGATTTCTTTGCAACAAAAGCCCTTTTATTTTTTGTCAAGTTCCCCCTTTCTTTGATTCAATTCAGTATTGCCAAACTGAGATACTGCTGCTGGAAGTACTGAACTGAAAGTTAGGACATGGCTCCAATCCTGTCCTGTGATTAGAACAGGATTAGACAACTTGTTGTTGGACTGCAACTTCCATCTACCATTGATTGCACAGACAATAGTGAGGGATGATGGAAGTTATCTGGAGGGATAGAAGAGGTCCATTGTCGTATAGTGGTGAGGGTATCTGGATTCTGGGAATCTGGATTCTAGTTCTCACCTGGCCTTCTCACTGGGTGGCTGGGACAATCACTGACTCTGATCCTAACCAATCTCACAGTTATGTGAATAAAGTGGAGAGGAAGAGGTTTGTGTATGCAGTCTTGGGCAACTTGAAGGAAAGGTAGAATATAAATACAACAATTGAAAAATAAATAAGTTGCCACTGCTGCCAAAGTTGCTGCCCTGTAGGACATAAAGAATAATTCAAATATGGCAGATCTGAAGCCTTGCCTACCTGTTCTACTGAAACTTCAATGTATCTTACAGAAGCAGCTAGATGGCATCCTTGAGAACTGTAAAGCTGTTCATGCATTCAAAAGAAAGAATCAAATATGATACTGATTGAAAAGGACCACTAGAAGCATTTGGTTCTCCAAAGAATTGCATATTCTCCACAAAAATGGCAAGGAATTCTGGAGGCTCATCTGGATATCTGCATGACTAATGTATCTGGCAACTTGAAATCATCTTTAGAACCTCAGCATTTATTCTGTTAACATTTCTGGATAGGCTAGACATGCACATGGTAGGCATGTCGAGAATGGAGCCGGGTAGATCCAGGGGTCAGACTAGATGGTCTGGGAGACCCCTTCTGACTCACTCTGTTTCTATGTTTCTATGCCACGAACTGAGAAAAATTATACTGATAGAGGAACATCAGAAACTTACTATTACATTTTAACAACTATCAGCAATGTACTGCCAGTTTGGTGTATTGGTTAGAGTGCTGGACTAGGCCTCAAGAGAACCAAGAACTAGTTTCCACTTGGCTATAAAGTTCATTGGGTGACTTGGGACCAGTCACTGAACAGTATCAGGGCTGTTATGTGGATAAAATGAAGAAGAGGAGGACTATATAAGTTACCCTGTGCTCCTCGCAATAGGAAAAAAGGGGGGATATAGATAATGTCATAGTGATAGTGATAAATCTGATGACACTAACAGGGGCTAGAAAAGCTGGGTTGCATTTTGTCAACAATAATTATGGTAATACCAAGGAGGGAGTTCTGGCCACAATGTTCTTCAATGCTATCAAATGATTGATGTATTCCTACTCTATAACAGGGGGGGCAGAATATACAACTTTCAAGAGACTAGGATCAGTCTATGATTTCATTCCCCCTTCTATGCATTCTAATAATGGAAAGCTCTTTGCTGAATAAAACTGTTCTGTTTCTTCCTTGCACTTCTATACCCATTTCTCTTCCTCTCAACGGGCTGCCACATACTTCATATTTCCAGTAACAAATTAATATTTCATATTTAATTTTGTAGATTGTAATGTAAGACTCTGCTATCAAAACAGTGATAAATAGAAGAGCATTACAGAGACAAAATGTGGCTCCAGTTTCCAGAGGAAGTAATAAAAGCATTGTGAAATTTTGCACAGCATCTAGGTTCTGGAGATAGCTAATCTCATTTCCGTGTCCTCTTTTTTTATGCAAGCGCTCCAAAATGAAAGTAGTGACATCCAAGCCTGACAGCTTGCTGCTGACAGATATCACTTTTCTTTGGCATCCAGCAGCGCATTTTCCAATGGTGGATATTCTGTCAGGTCTAAAAGAATCCTTTTCTAATGGCTAGTCTTTCATTATTCTGCAACGCCCTTTACTGTTTCAAAGGGATTTTTTAATACTATACAGCAAATGAAATGCCACATTGATAAAGACCTTATGTTTGGCCCCGCTGGGTGAAATGAAACATCCTGACGTTCATGTCACACAAGAAATCGCATTTTGTGTTTTAAAATGACGCTCTTCACACCCCAGGGAGATGTGACAATAAGGGGATCTATGGTGCTTACGTCCTCAGCTCAGGGGCTACTTCCCCACGCACCTCATCCCTTGCAGTAAGTTTGCTCTATAACCCTCCAGGTGATGAGCTTAATTTTATTTCCTTTATGGAATAGGGTGGGAGCAGCACAACGTTATTTTTCAGGCTGAAAACACAAAGCAAACTGCAAACTGACATTTATGTAAGCCTCCCAGGAAATGGGGAGACAAAATGATCGACATGACAGGACATGCCATTCAGAAAAATCACTGCTGAACAGAAAGCCAGCATGACCTGGAGTAGTGCAAAACCAGGGATGACAGACACAACCCTCAGACAGTTGAGATCCTTGAAAAGGTCTCCAAGCAGTAACTCTTTCATTACACATTCTCCTGGGTGAGTGGAACGAAGAAAGAAAAGGAATAAAAGGCAATGCAAGTTCTTCCTTTTTCAACGGAATGTTATTGGAAGAATCAATGCTTCTTTAAATGGGGAAATGGCACCTGTTTGTAGATGAAGTAGTTCCAGCTGCCAGAAATGCATAATGGCAAAACTCCACATCCCCAAATCCTTCTTAGCAGTTCTGCTAAAGAATGGAGATTAAAAAGGCAAACGAAATCTGAGGAGAAGGGGCTATATATGGGAAGCAAAGGGGGTAGCTGTGTTACCAATTTAGCATAAGGATTCTATTGGCAAATGGGCAAACAAATTACAAAAAAATCCAGGAAAAGATGACTGCAGAGGCAGAGTGTGTGAGGAATGTGTTCTAGAAGCATAGGTAAAGGAGAAAAACAAAGCAATTCTGAGGCTAGCCAATCCCTGCCCCCACCACTTGTACACAGATTAGAGGTGTGCAGCAACCACAAGATTCAACTTAGATCCTGATTGGAAAATGGCCATCTGCTTCTCCTTTGATTCGGGTACCAAACCAATACTGAGGTTCAGAAATCCAAGACTTCATGCCATGCACTGACTATTATGAGAAATGAAACATGGCTATATTATTTTCTGTTTGTTGGACACAGCTGAAGTTTGTCAGGCACAGTAGCTCCTGCAGAGGTGATTAAAAATGCCAAATCTTAGATCAATATGTACAGTGACTTTTGTGCTATTTATTTATTTTATTTATTTAGTGGTTAAGAGCATGGAACTGAGACTCAGACGACCTGGGTTCTAGTCCCTGCTCAGTCACGGAACCAACTGAGTGACTTCGGGCCAGTCACAGACTCTCAGCCCAACCTACCTCACAGGGTTGTTGTTGTAGGGATAAGATGGAGGAGGAGATGTAAGCTGCCTTGAGCCCTTTGTAGGAAAAAGGCAGGATATAAATCAATCAATCAATCAATCAATTTAGGAGACTTCTATGCCACCCCATTCACTGAAGCCTCAAGGTGGTTCACAACCATAAATAAACTTCAATAGAATAATATAAATTAACAATATAAATTAAGTCGCCCTGGCCAAAGAATAAAATAAATAAATAATATTAACAATTAAGATAACATTTGAATAAAAAGGTCTTTGCCTGACACCAAAAAACAAATAATGATGGCGCCAGGCGGACCTCTCTGGGAAGCGCATTCCATAGATTGGGTGCCACCACAGAGAAAGCCCTCCTCCGAGTACTCACCCTCCTAATTTCCTTCACGGAGGGTTCCCAGAGAAGGGCCTCTCCCGCAGATCTCAAGGGGCGGGCGGGCAGACATATATGGACATAAGCGCTCCCTCAGGTAACCAGGACCCAAGCCGTTAAGGGCTTTATAGGTCATCACCAACACCCTGAATTGGGCCCGGACTTCAATGGGAAGCCAGTGAAGCTGACGGAGGATGGGAGTCATGTGAACATAATGCCCAGTCCCCGTCAGCAGCCTGGCAGCTCTATTTTGAACCAATTGAAGTATCCGGACTGTCTTCAAGGGTAGCCCCACGTAGAGCACGTTACAGAAGTCAAGTCGGGAAGTCACCAA
>NW_025336531.1:1305285-1416203 GCF_004798865.1 Varanus komodoensis
CCTTTAGGTAACCAGGACCCAAGCCGTTAAGGGCTTTATAGGTCATCACCAACACCCTGAATTGGGCCCGGACTTCAATGGGAAGCCAGTGAAGCTGACGGAGGATGGGAGTCATGTGAACATAATGCCCAGTCCCCGTCAGCAGCCTGGCAGCTCTATTTTGAACCAATTGAAGTATCCGGACTGTCTTCAAGGGTAGCCCCACGTAGAGCACGTTACAGAAGTCAAGTCGGGAAGTCACCAAAGCGTGTGTCACTGTCACCAGGCAGTCGTACTCCAGGTAGGGGCGCAGCTAATGGATCAGCCGAAGCTGAAGGAAAGCACTCCTCGCCACCGCTGTCACCTGAGCTTCCAGGGAAAGCTCTGGGTCGAGGAGCACTCCCAGGCTGCGGACCTTGTCCCTAAGAGGGAGTGCAACCCCATTCAGGACAAGGTTCAATTCACTCTCCCTGAAGCCTGATCCGCCAACCAACAGGACCTCCGTCTTGTCTGGATTGAGCTTCAGTTTATTGGCCCTCATCCAGCGCATTACCTCGGCCAGGCACCGGTTCAGCACAGCCATTACCTCACCTGGTTTGGTGGAAAACGAGAGGTAGAGCTGTGTATCATCAGCGTACTGATGATTCCGCAGCCCACACCTCCTGATGACCTCTCCCAGCGGTTTCATGTAGACGTTAAACAGCAAAGGGGACAAAATGAATCCCTGAGGTACTCCATGGCATTGCTGCCATGGTGCAGAGCCATAGTCCCCCAGCACCACCTTCTGGAATCGGCCATTGAGATAGGAGCGGAACCACTGCAAAGCAGTGCCTCCAACCCCCAATCCTGCTAGCCTATCCAGAAGGATACCATGGTCGATGGTATCGAAAGCCGCTGAGAGGTCCAGAAGAACCAACAGGGACACACTCCCCCTGTCCTTCTCCCTGCACAGGTCATCGTACAGGGTGACCAAGGCAGATTCAGTACCGTACCCGGGTCTGAAGCCGGACTGAAATGGGTCCAGATAATCAGTTTCATCCAAGAGTGCTTGGACTTGTCCCACCACCACCTGCTCCAACACCTTGCCCAGAAACGGGATGTTGGCCACTGGTCTATAATTAGTGGCCATCTCTGGATCCAGTGACACTTTCTTCAGGACCGGTCGGACTACCGCCTCCTTTAAAGGGGCAGGTACCGGATCCTCCCTCAGAGAAGCGTTAACCACTTCCAAGATCCAGGTCCCAATCCCGTGCTTGGCATTGTTTATTAACCAAGATGGGCAAGGGTCCAATAGGCAAGTGGTGGGATGTACTCATCCAAGCACCTTGTCCACATCATCAGGCCGCAATAACTGAAATTCATCCATTAATTTTGGACCAGACGGCGACATTGGTATCTCCCCAGAAGCCTCTGAATCACTAGTAGAGTCTAGCTCGAGACGAATCTGAGCGATTTTCTCCCTGAAATGCTTGGCAAAGTCGTCACAGCGGGCCTTCGAGGGTGGAACCAGATCTTTCTTAGGGCCAGGGCGGACCAGCCCTT
Source organism: Varanus komodoensis (assembly GCF_004798865.1). Classification (NCBI taxonomy): domain Eukaryota; kingdom Metazoa; phylum Chordata; class Lepidosauria; order Squamata; family Varanidae; genus Varanus; species Varanus komodoensis. The sequence continues at coordinate 1,306,807 of NW_025336531.1, forward strand.
GTACCACTCGAAAAAGCTCCGCCGGACGGCATTTTGAGGAGGCAATGGAAACGGAGAAGAATTTCTTTTTCGCCACCCTCACCGCCACAGCATAGGCCCAATAATGGGCTCTTAAGTGTGTTCGGTCAGGTTCATCCCGTGATCTCCTCCACCTATGCTCTAGCCATCTCCCAGCCTGCTTCATCGCCCGCAATTCAGATGTATACCAAGGGGAAGAGTGGGCTCTGCCTGGCGGGAGAGGACGCTTAGGAGCGATCGTGTCAACAGCCCTAGTCATCTCCCCATTCCATAGTTTGACCAGAGCCTCGACAGCAGCACCAGTCTTGTCAGCCGGAAACTCCCCCAGGGCCTTCAGGAATCTGTCCGGATCCATCCGGCTCTGGGGGCGGACCCACACAATCGGGTCCGCACCCTTACAGAGGGAGATGTTGCTCTCGTGGTGAGCACAAACCTCACCACGAAGTGATCTGACCATGACAGGGGTGTCAGACATAAATTCCTCACCCTCAGACCACCCTCCTCCTGCCGCGTCCAGAAAACCAGGTCCAGAGTGTGTCTACGTTCATGGGTCGGGCCTGTGACATGTTGAGACAGCCCCACGGCCGTCATGGAGGCCACGAAGTCCTGAGCCGCCCCAGTCAGACCAGTCTTGGCATGGAGATTGAAGTCCCTCAGGACCACCATCCTGGGGGTCCTCAACACCAGGTCCGAGACAATCTCCGTCAGCTCAGGCAGGGAGACTGTTGGGCAGAAGGGTGCACGGTACACCAACAGAATCCCCAATCTGTCTCGGTCGCCTAACACCAAGTAAAGGCACTCCAGCCCTGGTTTCGAAGGGACTGGAAGCCCCGTGAGGGAGATGGAGGCTCGGTAAACCAAAGCGACCCCCCTCCCCTCCAGGCGTGGACGGTGCTGAACCAGATACCCGGGCGGGCACATTTGAGAGAGGGCGACATCCCCCTCCTCCCGCCCACGTCTCCGTTATGCAAGCCAGGTCGGCCCCCTCATCCACAATCAAGTCATGGATGAGGGAAGGTTTATTGTGGACCGACATGGCATTAAGCAGCAGCACCGTCAGGCCCGAGGGGCGGTTGACAAGACTACCTGGAACCCTCTGGCTGGGGGCAGAACCAGAAGGAGGGACAGATGTCAGCCATCTGTCCCTCCTTCTTCTACGCGGACACGTTAAGCCCCCACCGCTGTAGCATCCATTGCCCGTAACCACCCCAATGGCGGCACCCACGCGCTCCCCAGGAAACTCATCCGTCGACATGCCAGGGACAACTCCATAAAAACAAATTAAAATACAATAAAACTTTAAAAAAGCAAAAAACTCCCCATCTACCCCCCCGATACAAAATTCCACCCACCGACCTAGCCCCTTGCCAGCCCAGCCCCACATGGCCACGAACGGCAGCGACCACCCTTTGGCTGTCACCCTTTGGCCGCTGGCCCCAGGCCACATCCAGCGGGTTAAGCCGGCGCCCACCCGCGCGCTCCGCCCCAATCCGGCTTTGCTCTCACCGACACCGGTGGGGGGGGGGAGCAGAGAGGGGTGCGGAAACCTGCCAGGTGGCGAGATGGTGGCGCCCTCCTCCGCACCGTCAACGGCGGCCCTGGCGTGGCCCTGGCGTCCTCCGTCCCCGGGGTGGCCCAGCGGTGGCTGTGGGAGCGGCATCAGCTGGCCCCCGGCTTGGCGGTGCACCTCAGGTCCTTATACGCACACATGCATACGCAGGACAGGTGCTAGGGAGCTATGATAGATACTTGCTTAAGGCTTTTTTCATAGTGAAGCCTCATGGTGATGAAAGAAACTTTATCTCAAGATTCCACCCTTCCCATCTCCCAAGCACAGGTAAAATACATGCCCTAAGTGGATCTGTCAATCATTCATACACATCCCTCATCCCACACCCTTTCATCAGCATTTTATAGAAAAAAAAGCAAAATACATGATTTTATGAGACATACAGTCTGTCTTTCCAAAACCAAATTGTGACCAAAGCTTTATGCAGGGTCTAGCATTGGTTCTGCTGACTTTTGTATGGAAGTCTGCTTCATCAGCAGCAGCACCTAAAATGGTCCAAAGGGCCTGATTTAGCTCAGACTCTTGCCCTCCCTACAAAAGATTCATATTGCTCTTCAGGCATCTCTCAAAGACTACCTCATAGAACGCCAACTTGCAGACATGCCACACTTTAGTTTATGACTTAATGCTGCCAGATCAGAATTTCAAAAGTAGTATATTTGATTTGTGCTCTTTCTGTGTAGCAGTACCTGATGGATAACTATCATATTCTGAAATAAGAAGACCACCTTTGAAGGAAGAGACAGCTAGGAATCCTAAATTATTCCCTGACTGACATTACAAAAAGCATTTCAAATATCCATTTTAGAATCATATTTCAAGAAATGGGCATTCAATATTTTCTCCTGGTCTGAAGGATTCCTATGGAATTTCTGACAAGGAAGGGTAAAGTACTTACAATACTTCTATTTTACAGTGATTTTGAGGTAACCTTTTAAGATCCTTACCTCCGAATCTGTGGAAGGTTCAATAACCATTCCATGCTTTTAAACTGATATTTGCGGTAATTTCTGAATCCCCAGTTTAAAACCAGTTCAGCAATCTCATTACAAGTTCAGTATATGAACCAGTTATAACACTACTTATTTGCCCATGCAAAGATTTTGTCATTTGTTATTCAACAATGGTGGTGGCTCAAGGATGTGGATAAGGTGCTTAGCCAGCTTTGTGCAACCACCTCTGCACTGGATCATTGCCCCTCCTGGCTTATAAAGCCACCGAGAAGGGAACAACCAGCTGGGCCAGGGAGGTGATTAATGCCTGATTGTGAGAGAGAGTGGTACTATGTTGGCTTAAAGAGATGGTGGTGGTAAGACCACTTCTGAAGAAACCTTCATGTAACCCCAACCCTAACCCAGGGCGAGAGGGTGGTTGCCAATCAGCTCCAGGCACTCTTGGATGAGACTTATTATCTGCATCCCTTTCATTTGAGGTTCAGGCCTGGGCTTTGCATGGAAACAGCCTTGGTCATCTTGTATGATAGCCTATGCTGGGAAAGACAGAGGGAGTGCAAACCTGTTGGGACTGCTGGGCCTCTTTCAATACCACTGACCATGGTACCCTTGTGGGGTGACTGTCTGAGCTGGGCGTACTGCATTGCAGTGCTTCTGCTCCTCCTTGGACAGTCATGTCCAGAAGGTGGTGCTTGAGGAATATTGTTCAGCTCCATGGATTCTGTAGCATGGAGTTCCTCAGGAGCATCTTCTCTTCCTCATGCGATTTAACATCTACTTGAAGCCGCTGGGTGGGATCATCTGGAATTTTGGAGTGCATTGCTATCAGCATCCTAATGACAAGCAACTCTATGTCTCCTTTTCATCGTCAGTAGGTAAGGCTGTGGAAGTGCTAAACCTGTGCCTGGCTGCAACAATGGACTGGATGAGGGCTAACAGATTGAAACACAGTTCAGACAAGACTGAGATGCTGCTGGTGTTCTGCTCCTTTGACCAGATGGAGGGTGTTCAACCTGATCTAGATGGTGTTGCCCTCCCCATAAAGGAACAAGTTAATAGCTTGGGGATGCTCCTTGATCCATCCTTGTCACTTGAGGCTCAGGTGGCCTCAATGGCTCAAAGTGCCTCCTATGAGCTGTGACAAGTACCTCAGCTATGACCCTGTCGGATAGGGATATTCTCGCTTCAGTAGTCCATGCTCTGGTAATCTCTAACTTAGATTACTGCAGTGCTGCATTCTACGTGGCTCTGCCCTTGAATATAGTTTAGAAGGTGCAGTTGGTGCAGACTGTAGCAGCCAGATTAATAACTAGAACCTGTAGATCTGAACACATAAAACTGGTTTGGGCCTGCTTGCATTGGTTGCCTGTATGCTTCTGGTCCCAATTCAAGGTGCTAGTTTTAACCTACACAGTCTTGCATGGTTTAGGACTGCAATACCTGTTCAGAGTGCCTTTCCCAACTGCAGTCTACTTGGACACTACACTCAAACTCCGGGGCCTTCCTCTGATTGCCAGCTCTGAGAGAAAAGTGGAGCCATTGTCTATTTTTAGCCGTTTAAAACTTTTTCTTGATTTCATGATGTTTTATTGCATTTGTATTGCCTGTTTCCTTTGATTTTTATAAACCACCCAGAGAACTTTGGCTGAGGGGCAGTATAGACATTAGACAGACAGACAGACAGACAGACAGACAGACAGACAGATAATGGACTCTATTTGTTATTGTTATGTGCCATCAAATCATCTCTGACTTTATGGTGACCTTATGAATGAAAACCATCCAGAATGTCCTATTCATGACATCCCGGCTAAGCTATTCTATATTCAAGGCTGTGGCTCCCTTTATGCAGTCAATCAATCTCTTATTTGGTTTTCCTTTTCTTCTTTTGTCTTTGACTCTATTTACAGACCATTTAAACTCTTGTTTTGTAAGTCTCTGACATCTTCATGTGCTACTCCAGGAAAACTGAACCTTGGCACAAGTTGCTAAGGCATAGTATGAACAGATCATATGAATGTATGAGGCTGCCTCACACAGAATCTGATTCTTTGCCTTCTCTATTGCTGCCTCACAGTGCCATCCAGCTGAGCTATTTCGAGTGGTTTGGGGTCTCTTACAATCCAGTTCTCTGGATGAGACCCCAGAGCCCTCAACAGCTTGTTGTGACAAATTTGCTCAGCGCTTTGAGGGAAAAATCACCTGGATTTATCAAGAGCTTGACTCTACCGTTTGTGCAATGCTTTGAATGTATCCAGTGCTCCATCTGATGGTCCATTACTGGATGAGTTTTGGTTATTGAGATCTGAGGATGTGGACCAGGTGCTTGGCTCTGTCTGATTCACCACATGCCCACATGACCCTTGCCACCTTGTGGAGGGGGTTTGGCCTTGGGTCCAGGAGGCTGTTAAGAGAAGAAGTGGTCTCTGCCCCATTAGAGGAGACAATACTCCTAAAAAGGCCAGGCCTGGACCCAGGGATATGTGACAACTATCAACCCATTGCTAATCTCCCTTTCCTGGGTAAGGTGTTGGAGCCAAACAGCTTCAGGAACTCTTAGAGGATATGGATTATCTGGCTCCATTTAAATCAGGCTTTTAGACCTGGGTTTGGAATGGAGACAGCCTTAGTTGCCCTGTATGATGACCTGTGCAGGGAGAGTGACAGGGAGAGTGTGACTCTGTTGATCCTGCTTGACCTCTTGGTGGCCTTCAACACCATCAACCATGGTGTCCTTCTGGACAGGTTGACTGGGGTCTGAGTAGGAGGCACCACTTTGCAGTAGTTCCACTCCTACCTGGCTGACTGGGTCCAAAAGGTAGTGCTGAGGGACAGCTGCTCTGCTCCGTGGCAGTTGCATCATGGGTACTGCAGGGCTTGATGCTGTCCCCATGCTTTTTAGCATTTATATGAAGCTGCTGGGAGAGCTCATTCAGAGGTCTGGGCATATTGCTGATGATACTCAGTTTTACCTCTCTTTTACATCTCATCCAGGTAAGACTGTCACCATCCTGAACTGGGTCCTGAGCTCGATAATGGACTGGATGAGGGTCAACAAACTGAGGCTCAATCCAGACAAAGCTGAGGTGCTCCAATCTGACAGGTTGGAGGAGCATTGCCCTGTCCTAGATGGGGTCACACTCCCCCATCTGGAGGGGACAGGGTCTATAGTCTGGAGATACTCCTGGACCCAAGTTTGTCTCTGGAATACCAGGTGAATTCAGTGTCCAGGGATGCTTTCCTCCAGCTGTGGTGGATTTATCAACTCCGCCCCTACCTGAAGACACAGCCTAAAAATAGTTACCCACACATGGGTAACGTCCAAAATAGATTATTGCAATGTGCTCTACATAGGGCTGCTCTTGAAGATGGTCCAGCAATTACAATTGGTACAGAATTGGCTCACCCAGTTAGTGACATGAACTCCCAGAGAGCCTATATTAAAAGAACTACACTGGTTACCAGTAGTTGCCTGAGCCCAGTTCAAGGTGCTTGTTTTAACATATAAAGCAGCCCTAAATGGCTTAGGCCCCGGTTTTCTTAAGGAGCGCCTGCACCCATATATGCCTACCCAGCTTTTGAGATCAATGCAGGGGGCCCTCTTGCATGAGCCATCCCTTAGGAAAGTAAGAGGGATGGCTGATAGGAAAAGGGCTTTTTCTGATGCTGCTCCTCACATTTGGAATGCTCTCCATAAGGAGATTTGCCTGGAGCCTTCCTTGTATTCCTTTTGGCACCAGGTGAAGACCTACCTTTTAAAAAAACATTTTAATATTTATTATATGACACTTGACCTCCATTTGTATTTTAAAATGATGTAATTTATATATTAGATTTTATATTTATTAATATATAGCTGTTGTTTTATTGTTTTTATAATGGTTTTTAATAGTTTGATTGTTAGCCACCCAGAGATGCCATGAAAATGTTTTAAATAAATAAATCCATTGTTCATTGACCAATTGTGCTGCTTACTTTGCCTGGCAGAGCCTCTCTAAGGTCTTAGGCAGCTGTTTGTCCCAGCTCTGCTAGGAGATGCCAGAGTGTGCGCTAGGGACAGATGTGCAAAGCACAGTAATGATCTATCAATGAGCTACAGACTCTCCCCATTTCCAATGAATCAAAGTTAGGAACAGCTGTATTGAACTATTAAAAGTCAGCGCAGACAGAACGAAGAAGTTGAACTCTAATCTTGTTAGCAATAACATGGAATCGCTAGCACCTAAGCCTCCTGCTCCTTTGCTTTACCTTTCGGACCATGGGACTTCCATCATTGATAAGCTGAGCCAGCATCATTGCAACATTGTGATCAATCGTAGTAGAATGATCAGTCCGCTCAGCTGAATTGCCTACAAAGGTTCCAAGGGCAAAGACTGCAGCACAGCGAACCTGTAAGAGAAACATAATTCACCAGTATTTTCCCAAAACCTTTCAGCACGCTCTTTGTTACATGCATGTGTAGATGCACCAAAGATGTCATGAGACAACCTTCCAATTATTTGGAAATTTCATCCAAATTAAGGTTACATCTAGTGAATAAATGCAAGCAAATGTGAGGCACATGTATTTCATAGAATCAGTAGCCTCTAGACATATAAGTTGAAAGCTAGTTAATAGGGCTGCAATGATTAATTGATTAACCAGTCAGTACAATACATTTTAAGAATCTGCATTAACTAAAATGGGGCTCCTGATTAATTGGGCAAAACATTTTAAAAAGATGATGATAGCAACCTTAACAACCATTTTATTTTGTTAACAGAATTTTAGACTGTCTTTAAGAATAATAATATAAGTATGTATAAAAACTGTAAGTAATTAGCAGCGTCTTGAAAGAGAGATTTCCCCTTTTCTTCTCACATAAAATTACCACTTTGGAATCATTGTTTTTATCCTTATACAAATTTAATCATGGGATAACTCATTTAAAACTCATACAGCTAAATAAGTGACATTTCTTTAATCAGACTGCAGCCCTACTAGTTAAGATCTAGCTGAAGTCTCCATAAGTGCTTGTGCATCAGTTGAATGCTTTCAAAAGTTGAGTGCTTATTCTGCAAAAAGAAAGTATACCTATTTATTTTAGGCAGACATATAGCATGGTAAAACTGTTCTGGGTAGTTAAGCCAAATATAGGTGGCTTCATTCTTTCTAGTGGATACCTATTTCAAAACCTAGCAGTTTACCTCTGGGATGGCATCAGACAGAAGGCTATACAGCTTTTCATGGGCACTGTCTCTCACGCCGCACCACCTTGCAGAGTCAAAATTCTGCCAGATCCGCCCCAAGCAAATAGCCACCCATTGGCGCAGAAGAGGGTGAGGATCATTCAGCTGCTCCAGGCAAATAGAAATCAAGTTCCCTTGAAGGCAGGCTTCCTACAACAAGGAACAAGGCATGACATCGAAATAAATTGCTTGCCAGTATATATTTTATATGTTGTAGTAGTTGGGTGAGGAGATGCATGGGTTAGGTCAGGAACACACACCTTTTTTACTTAAGCTTGCCCATGGGGTCAGATGTGGAGTCAGCCACCTCCTTCCTCACTTGTACTCACCTGCCCTGTATTGTAGTTGTTGACAATCACTGCCAGGATGAAAGCTGTCATTGTCCTGTGTTCAGCCTTAAGATACACAAAAGAACAGTTTTCTTTTAAATCTTTTTGAAGCTTGGAGAAAACAATAAATGTGCTTCAGGATAAAATTTTTAAAGGACAGGCAACATCATCACTGTAAAAATGTGCCTCCCTTTACACTGGTGGACCTGAAGTCTAAACTTACCATCCACATTTTATTACTTGAATGAAAACAGACCTTGAAAATTAACCAGTCCTTCACAAGTGGTGATATGGCTACCCTTTGACAGGAAATGAAATAATTCAGCTTAATGTGGATTCCAATGTGAGATTGGAAGTGCTGTTTTAAAGTTCAATGTCAGCAATAAGAAAGCAAAGTGTCTACCAATACATAACACAGAGATAGTAATGTGGCAGAGAAAATTAAAAGTCTGCTTAGTGTTTCTATCTTTTTATAAAAAATTTCTGGGAATTTTTGTTGCCTTCCTCCAAATGAGTCAAATACCTAACAATAGTGTTGGCTTGTGCTTCAGATACATTTAAAGAACTTTATAAACATTTTCCAAGGCCATTACCTTTCATATATTGTATGGGGAGACTGCAGATAATCTTGTGCTTTGTTACATTTTCCCCTTAAGTGCAAGTTGGAAAAAAATGTAGAGAAGAGACCAATACCCCAGGGATGCATGCAAGCAATTGCTGTGTATTGAAAAAAAAGCAGCATCCTTATTGTAAGAACTTTTCTCAACAGACAAATACTTTGTCTATACAATTGCTTTTGTGCATGGAACAAGTAGTTATATAAGCCCCAACAATAATCATTCAGTCCATTTAGGTTTAGGATGATTGCATGCACAAGATGAATGCAATGTTGAATACTGTATTTTTCGCTCTATATGACGCACTTTTTCCCCCCTCAAAAGTAAAGGGAAATGTCTGTGCGTCTTATAAAGTGAATGTGTGTATGCCCGATGCCCGGGACGCTGCCGGCCCGCCTGCACCATGTGGCACCACCTGGCCGGCACACGCTCGGCACGCGCTGCTCCGCCCGCCCCCCCAGCGCAGCTGAGAGCTGTGCCGCTCAGGGGGAGCGGTGCGGAGGAGGAGGAGTCGGGGGCTTTAACCCGCCAGCCACACGGAGATGGACTGCTCACCCCCACCGCCCGGGCAGACCTGCCGCAGAGGAGGAGGAGCCGCGGGCTTTAACCCACCGGCCGCACAGACAGTCAGATTGCTCACCCTCACCGCCCGGGAAGACCACACCTGGCCGGCATGCGCTTGGCACGCCCTGCTCCACCCCCCTCCTCCGGCGCAGGTGAGAGCTGTTAATCACAGGTCAGTGTGTGTTTTCAAATGGCAACCCGTCTTTTAATGAAGCCCATGGGGAAGTGATGGGGAATGTGCCTGTGATTATCAGGAAGCTTTCCATGGATCCCTCCTCTAAAAACTAGGTGCATCTTATGGTCAGGTGCGTCTTATAGAGTGAAAAATGGGCGGGTGCAAAACACTTCAGTTACCAAAAATAATTAAGATCCTTCATTCCTGCTTTATGGCTTATCCAGTATACTGCACTGGTCTGAACAGTGCCACAAGAGCATAATATGTACCTATCAGTTCAGACCAGAAGCACACCATTCCATTCTCAGTAGTGAACAACCAGATACCTTGAAGAAGTCTAAAACCAGAGCATGAGGATAACAGCTGGGTTCACATGTCACAACAAGCAATTCTGCATGGTCTCCATAGTGTATGGTTTCTTCCATAGATGTGCTTGAAAGATGATCAGGCTCATCATAGTAACTCTCTTCCTGTCCACCATTTTCTTTCTTCTCAGTTCTCTGGGGGGTATCCCAGGAGACTCCTGACTTTGCCAACCATTTAGCTCACTATGGCTGTTAAGCAGTCTCTGCTGCACAAACAGAGCTCATGCCCTGAAGCACAACAAAGAGGACAAGGAACTGGTCAGGCACCCTTACTTCTGAGTCCAGAGAGGTCAACCAGGAGAGGGGTGTCTGATCAATGCTGAAGCAAAGCGGGGGGGGGGGGATCATCTGCCCCTTCTGTGCATTGCTATCAGGGTAAGAAGCAGCTGAGTGGTGATGTTCAACTTGGGGCTGTACTCCACAGCAGATTCCCCTGCTGCTCCCTAGCTGCTTCTTGCTCCTGCTGCTGGTTCATTGGTGGGTTGGGGATGCCACTCAGGCAAGCCAGAGCAAGAAAGGGGAGTGGCAGGGAATCCCTCAACCAAGCACCACTACTACCACCCAGCTGCTTCTTGCTGTACTGCTCATGTCAGAGCATTGCACAAGGGAACCCACCGTAGTGCATAGTCCTCAACCACCACTGCCCAATTGCTTCTCACCCTGCTGTTGGCTTGTTTGTGCATGGGAGATTTGCTTTGTTGTGTGCAGAAGGGGTAGAGAGGGAATCAATTCAGCAATGCTGCCCCTCCCTACAATGTTGCTCAGTGGAATTTTCCCCCTGCCACTGGCTTGCAAGGAGTAGCACAAGGAACTTTTCTGTCATGAGTGAGGAAGCAGTATGGGGTAATCTGCTGCAGTGTGCAAATCCCAAATGGACACCACTGCTCAGTGAATTCTTGCCACTCCTGCTCATGTGGCAGCTGGTTCATAGTGGGGGAATCAGCTGAACAATGCTGCTCTTTTCCCAGAGCTGACTAGCTGGTCACCCTCTCCTGCCTCAAAAATCTTTAAAACGGAAGGATGAGAGGAGTAGGGCTGCCTCTGATAGTTGCATCAAATAGCATCTGTCAATGACACTCTCTTGTGTCTTGCCTAGCAACTCTATGGTTCTGGCCTTGGTAACACAATGAATCCCCTTCATGGATCACTGCCTTGTCATGGCGAAGGGGCTTGTGTAGCACAATGAAGCTATGAGCTATGCCGTGCAGGGGCACCCAAGATGGTCAGGTCATAGCAGAGAGCTCTCACAAAACGTGATCCACTGGAGAAGGAAATGGCAACCCACTCCAGTATCCTTGCCATGATAACCCCATGGACAGAAGCATAGAGATAAAATATATGACACTGGAAGATGAGCCCCTCAGGTCGAAAGGTATCCAGTGTGCTACTGGGGAAGAGCAAAGGGCTAGTACTAGTAGTGCCAGAAAGAATGAAGCGACTGGATCAAAGCCGAAAGGACACTCAGTTGTGGATGTATCTGGTGGTGAAAGGAAAGTCTGATGCTGTAAAGAACATTATTTCATAGAACCTGGAATGTAAGATTTATGAATCAAGGTAAGCTGGATGTGGTCAAACCTGAGATGACAAGACTGAACATTGACATCTTAGGAATCAGCAAACTAAAATGGACAGGAATAGGTTAATTTATTTCATATGACCATCAGGTATACTACTGTGGACATGAATTCCTCAGAAGGAATGGAGTAACCTTCATAGTCAATAAAAGAGTAGGAAAAGCAGTTGTTGTTGTTATTAGTCGCGAAGTCATGTCCGACCCATCGCGACCCCATGGACAACATTCCTCCAGGCCTTCCTGTCCTCCACCATCCCCCGGGGTCCACTTAGGCTCACACCAACTGCTTCAGTGACTCCATCTAGCCACCTCATTCTCTGCCGTCCCCTTCTTCTTTTGCCATCAACTGTTCCCAGAATTGGCCATCACCATATGGTCAACACAGAAATCAGACTGACTATGCTCTGCAGCCAAAGATGGAGAAGCTCTATACAGTCAGTAAAAACAAGACCAGGAGCTGACTGTGGCTCAGAGCATGAGCTTCTTGTTGCAAAATTTAGGCTTAAATTGAAGAAAGTAGAGAAAAGCACTAGGCTACTCAGGTATGACCTAAATCATATTCCTGATGAATATACAGTAGAGGTAACAAATAGATTTAAGGAATTAGATCCGATAGACATGAGTGCCTGAAGAACTATGGACAGGGGTTTGCAACATTGTACAAGAGGTAGCAACTAAAACCATCCCAAAGAAAAAGAAATGCAAGAAAGCAAAATGGCTGTCTGAGGAAGCTTTACAAATAGCTGAGGAAAGAAGGGAAGCGAAAGGCAAGGGAGAAAGATACACCCAATTGATTACAGATTTCCAGAGAATAGCTAGAAGAGATAAGAAGGCCTTCTTCAATGAACAGTGTAAAGAAATAGAAGAAAGCAATAGAATAGGGAGGACCAGAGATCTCTTCAAGAAAATTGGAGATATGAAGGGAATGTTTCATGCAAAGATGGACATGATAAAGAACAAAAATGGCAGGGACCTAACAGAGGCAGAGCAGATTAAGAAGAAGTGGCAAGAGTACACAGAAGAACTGTACAAGAAAGATCTAAACATCCCTGATAACATAGAAACATAGAAGCAGAGCGAGTCAGAAGGGGCCTCCTGGGCCATCAGGTCTGACCTCTGGCACTAGCCGGCTCCGCTCATGACATGCCCACCATGTGCATGTCCAGCCTATCTTTGAACACCCGCACCAATGGGGCCTCAACGACCTCTCGTGGAAGCCCATTCCACACCCTCGGGGTCCTAACTGTCAGGAAATGCTTCCTGGCATCTAAATGGAACCTTGGTTCCCTGAGCTTTGCTCCATTGGAGCGCGTCCTCTGCAATGGTTATGTCCATAACCATGATGGGGTGGTCGCTGACCTTGAGCCAGACATCCTGGAATGTGAAGTCAAGTGGACCTTAGGAAGTCTTAGCAACAACAAAGTAGTGGAGGCGACAGTATTCTAGCTGAGCTATTCAAAATCCTAAAAGACAATGCAGTTAAAGTGCTACACTCAATATGGCAACAAATTTGGAAAACTCAACAGTGGCCACAGGATTGGAAAAGGTCAGTTTATATTCCAATTCTAAAGAAAGGCAATGCCAAAGAATGCTCAAACTACCGCACGATTGCACTCATTTCACATGCTAGCAAAGTTATGCTCAAAATCCTACAAGCTAAGCTCTAGCACAATGTGGACCGAGAACTACCAGAAGTACAGGCAGGGTTTCAAAGAGGCAGAGGAACTAGAGATCAAATTGCCAACATATGCTGGATCATGGAGAAAGCTAGGACGTTCCAGAAAAAACATCTACTTCAGTTTCATTGACTATGCTAAAGCCTTTGATTGTGAGGATCACAACAAGTTGTGGCAAGTTCTTAAAGAGGTGAGAGTGCCAGACCATCTTATTTGTCTCTTGAGAAACCTGTATGTGGGTCAAGAAGCAACAGTGAGAACTAGACTTTCCCAATTGGTTCAAAATTGGGAAAGAAGCATGGCAAGGCTGCGTACTGTTGCCCTGCCTATTTAACTTATACAAGGTGAGACACAGAAATAACCAGATTGCGCTTAGGGTTTTCCTGGAAAATTGTCTGGAGGTCAGCTAGATGTATATCACAGAACTATATCTCCTCCTACACGTCCTCTCAAACCACCAACTGGCTAGGTATATCCTATCAATAGCCTGGTCAGTATTTGAACTACACTCACTACACATGTTGCCATGATAATGTTGGGGGAAGAAATCACCAAGACAACACTCCCGTGCATAATGCTTTTTCCATAAAGCAGTTTTTGAGTGGAAAAAACATTCCTGTCCTCCATCATCCTCCTTATTCACCCGATTTAGCTCCCTGTGATGTTTATTTATTCCCGAAAATTAAAAGTGACCTGAAGGGAATACATTTTGCATCAATGGATGAAGTGATGACAAAAACGGCAAGTCTGCTGAAGAGCCTCACACAAGAAGACTTCCAGCACTGTTTCAATCAATGGAAAATATGTATGGAGCAGTGTAGTGATTGGGAGGGGGGTATATAGAAGGTGACAATGTTCAGAATGCTGTAATTCATCAATATATATGTTTTTATTACTAATCCGGTTATTTTTCTGTCACATCTCGTATGCAGAGCACATCATGCGAAAGGCAGGGCTAGATGAATCACAAGTTGGAATTAAGATTACCGGGAGAAATATCAACAACCTCACATATGCAGATGATACCACTCTAATGGCAGAAAGTGAAGAGGAAGTAAAGAGCTTCTTGATGCGGGTGAAAGAGGAGAGTGCAAAAGTTGGCTTGAAACTCAACATTAAAGAAAACTAAGATCATGGCATCTGGTCCTATCACTTCCTGGCAAATAGATGGGGAAGAAATGGAGGTAGTGACAGATTTCAGGCCAAGTACTGAAGAGGAAACTCAAATATTTTGGCCACCTAATGAGAAGGACGGACTCACTGGAGAAGACCCTAATTCTGGGAACAGTTGACGGCAAAAGAAGAAGGGGACGACAGAGGATAAGGTGGCTCAATGGAGTCACTGAAGCAGTCAGTGTGAGCTTAGGTGGACTCTGGGGGATGGTGGAGGACAGGAGAGCCTGGAGGAATGTTGTCCATGGGGTCACAATGAGTTTGGCATGACTTTGTGTATAACATAACAAAAAACAACTAATTATGTTTTCTGCTTCAAATGACACACAAGCAATTGTGATCCCAAGAAACCATAGAAGAGACTGTTGTTTCTGTTGGTGGTTTCTAAAAGCCAAATATTCCAAGCTGAAATACCATGATGGGTTTGGATGACATGACAAACCAACAAAGATGAAAAAAACCCCCAGACTTTTACTTATTATGTCGTGTGAATCCACCCAATATCTCTCCCCCAACCCTGTGATTGGTATTCAGTGGCACACTGCCAGAGACATGGAGGTACTATTTATCCAGCATTGATAAACCATGAATCTACTTAATCTCCTTTTAAAGTGACCTAATGTAGTGGCATGACCATGTTGTACGGCTGCAAATTCCATATATTAATCACATATGTTTGAAGATGCACCTTCTTTTGTCTACCTTGAGTTACTGCCCATCAATTTCAATCCTTTAAGAGAGATGAAGAACTTTCTTTGTTCATGTTATTGCACAAGAGAACATTAAGCATGTTACTACTACATTATAACAATTTAGCACCATCTACAAAATCAACATAAGTGCAGTATATCAACCAAGATAAAGCATGCAAATTCTAAAAATAGGGAAAGGGTAGTGGAAGAGTGATTGTTGACCTTACCGGCATATAGGGGTCTGCCAAAACAGAAAGGAAATATTTGTGACCGTTGTCCTTCACAAGATCGGCCTGACATGACTGAAAAGTAAGGAGGGGGAGGGATCAGGGGAGAGAAAACAATGAGTACAATAACCTGAGAATAATTCAGATAATTTATGAGTATTTCATGTGACAGTAACTTTTTTCTCCTTCAAACCCAATTTTCAAATGATTTGAGAAACAAAGTCAAAGCAGGCTTTTTTCACCAGGATACTGGCCAAAAACCATGGTCAAGATTTTTATTACTGGAAGCACAAGGCAGCTGCTGCAAGTTCAGAGAGCCCAAGGCTCTCTGGTAAGATTCCACAAGCTCTTCATTTAGTTTTTCAACCTGGTACATTTGGAAAGCTGTTGGTAGTAATTATCAACAAGCATGACTGCAGAGAACAGTTCAGCTCTAGCTCAGCCTAGGCAGTCTACAGGGAGTACAGCCATATGTAGGCCAGGTGTAGAAAAAAACAAACCACAGTCCACACTCAAGATCTATATTTCTTCTCTAATTGATAAACACTCAGGGTCCTTCCATTTTTTTCTCCTGTGACTTTTATGCTGCTAAAGACAGAAAGCCATGGGAAGAAAGAGAGCATGAATTTAACAATAGACATGCTTTTCCCTTTCAGAAGCTACCTTGGGAACCAGGTGGCTCATTTGGCACTGGCATTCTTTTCTGTTCTTTGTGAAAGATGGGACAATTCAATATGAATAACTCAGAAGGCACTGCTTGAAAGTACACAGTCTCAAGCCTAAATTATGCGTGCACTTCAGTGTTATGCAGATGCTGATAATGCTTCCCTCGAACATATTTCACAGCAAAATAGAAATCTTTTACATTTTCTGGTCTAAACTCTTAAGAAACCAACATAAAGATACAATTATTGCATGGCTGCAGTTATGCCATGAATTAGATAAAACTGGTTTCTAAAAGATTTCTAGTCATTACAGAACTAAGTCTTAAAGGCTGGTAGCAGTGGTTGCTAAATCTCTAAAAGCAGAAAGTGCCTACCCTATCTTTACTAATTGCCCTCCAATATCTACTAAGTCTCATTTCTACTGGACTTCCTACAAGTAGGAGAACACACTAATCCATTCTGCACTGGTTGCTTGCAAAAGAACCCACAGTGCTCCCTTTCAGTCCTCTTACCCATGTCAGCATGTATCTGAGGGAACTCTGCAGCAGAATCTCATCCCAGCCCCCTCCCCACTCTCATCACTAGCCCCTGTTGGAGCACCTACTTCATTCTCCAGAAAACATGCTGTCTGTGGAAGATAAATTTGCACAATACCCACAACTGCTTTGGAAAGGAATCCCAAAATGTCAGGAAGCCAATGATTCTCTTTTCTGGACTGGCTGGAAACTTGGAGAAAGTCTGAATGAGGGGGAGAACACTGACAAATATTTGGAGGATTACATTGCCAAGTGAGAGATGGTACCCCAGTTTGGTTCTCAAGGAAATCTATATCCCTGTACACTTGTGAAAGAACAGGAGAATTAAAAAAGACTCCATTTGCATGCTCCTAAAGCAGTGAAAAAGGAACTAAAGAGAGTAGTGAACAAGTGGCAGTCCCCCCAAAGTGCCTTTTGGGCATCGGTGGAGGGGCAGTCACCAATGAGGGAGGTTGTTGGTGCTTAAGCAAGACTGTGAGAAGTGGCAGGGATTTTTGTTGCTGTGGCTGACTGGCCTGCTAGCTGTTCTTTGCAACGCACAATGAAATTGTCCTCCCATGTTTGAGCAGCACAAGTCACCATGGTTATCAACAACCCTAAGATAGGCTGTAGGTTCTCAGGGTGGCTTGTTCATTAAATATTGGCCACCCTGCAGAAACTCCCCTGAGTTTGGACAATAAGACAAGCCACTATGCTGATCAAAAGTGGCCTTTTTGCAGCTACATAGCATTGCTGGCTCATATTTAGCTTGTTCTGCAGATTCCGGGTGGCTGCCAAAGCCTGGTTTGTTCCCATCTAGGGACCATTTCATAGGAACAAGCAGCCAGTCAGCCAGAGGACACTTAAATTTGTTCTCTGTGATGGCTACTGAAGCAGCTTCCTATACAAATCAAGCAATTTTTCTTCAATATACCATGCTATAGCACAAAGAAAACAGCAGCATGAAGATGGTAACCTGCAGCATGTGTGAATGACTTGCCACATGGGAAAGACATGACAGTGACTAACTTATAGCAACCTCCATATTGCCTTGTTCATGCACACTAACCACAGATCAGTTCATATCGTAAGGGGTGAAAGAACATTGCCTGTTCATATTTATATGAAAGACTAAAGTAACAATTGGTGAAAAGGAGAGAAATGAAGAACATTAAATTCACTTTCAACTCTCTCTGTGGCAGTGAATTCTGTTTGTCTCTACTTAGAGGGATGAAGCCTACATTTTTAAATGCATGACAAGGAAACAAATTAGGGTGGCACTCTGCTGCCTGCAGTGGATTTCAATGACTTGCATTATCAGGGCAGGGACAGGCTAAGTTCCTCCTCTGATGGTGTCCCTGAGCACACCCCTTTACTTTCTTCAGCATGAAGTAAATTCTTGGACTCACTCAAAAGACTACTTGGGGTCGCTGCTTCCTACCTCTGTCACCCACTGGCTGCCAGTGCTCATTCTCAGGTGTTTTGAAAAAGAGAAGCACTAGAAATTTACAAGCTCTTACCACATGCACTCTACCTGTCATTTTCCTAGTTACTAATAATAAGGATGGGACACAGTCAAGCTCTTTGGATACAGAAGAATTCCCTTTGAAAGTGAGCTTTCCCCACATTTCACATAGGATGCCAATTAAATGAGAATCAGGCTGCCTGGCTTTGCTAATAATTCTCATCAGCAATTGCTTCCTGAGATGTCCTGTAGTAGCAACCCAGCATAAGGTTTGGGGATGACATATTAAGGCCAGAAAAGAGGATGAATGAATACATGCATACATATATTTATATGAAAGACTAAAGTAACACTTGGTGGAAAGGAGAGAAATGAAGACCATTAAATTCACTTTGAACTCTCTTTGTGGCAGTGAATTCTGAAGCAGAGGGTGGATGGGAGAGAACAGTAATGCATTTTTAATCAGGAATAAAGAATGGAGAGAAATAGGGTCTAATTGCCAAAAGGAGGAGGCTGGAAAGACAAAGGTGCAAGGTAGTATTACATTGTTCAGGCTGTCAGACTGTGGAGGCTTCACTCTTGTTTTGGGGTGGAGAAGGCCTTGCTGCTTTTAAGGGCTATTTTGGATCTTCATTAATATTGCTGTCAATTAGGTCACATGTGTACAGAAACTGGCTACTATTCTGATTCAAACAGTATTCTATCATCTGAGAGAAGCAGACTCTGCACTGGAAGATCATGGTAATACATGGATTATCAATCTGTATCCTCTATATAATACCTGTGAGGATTATTTAATGTACAGTTTCCATAGCATCTCTCTCTTTCAAAGTGGCACATCGCAGTCACAACAGAATGTTAGCAAGCTTGAGGAAGAGGATCCCTACTCCAGCTCAAGTATAAGATGCTAGGTGAAAATCACGACTTGCTCCAAAATACGTTTGGAAATTTTTATTGGTCACAAGACCTTACTGTCTCCAATAAGTTTTGCAAAATTGCATATTTATGTGGTACTTACTAAGTAACATATTTATGGGAAGTCACAGTGTTTCCATTGAAACTGCCAATATTGAAACATGTATTGCCTTCAGTTTTTTGTCCAACTCATTTCTCCTCCATTCTTCAGTTGGCTCTGGCACACATCCTTGGGGACTCCATAACAGAGCCCATCGTGTCTCATTGTGCCAGTCCCCTCCCCACTCTGATCAGTGCCCTTTCTCTTTTCTTTGGGGGGGGGGGGACTTCAGAGAGTGCACTTGGGGTCATGGTTTGTTGGTCTTTTTAAGAGCAAAAGTTCAAGTTTCTCATATGTATAGATTTTCTGGTCAATTTTCTTGCTGTCAGAGGGAGCAGCAAAGTGAAGAGAGTAACATACAAAGCAATTGACAAAGCTATTGACTGTCTATAGAACAATTTGCACACAATTGCAAAAGACTGGGGGAGAATTAATAGTAAGGGAAAGAAGGAACTCTGTAAAGCAAGTCAGAAGCTCCAAGAATTGGGGAGGGGAAGCCAAAGGAGTAAGTAGAGGGAGCAGTTATCTCTACCTTGCTTTAGTATTGAAAGTCTCCCAAACTTTAGAAACATCACAAGTCAAAAGGGGTCCTCTCAGGCCATCTAGTTTGACCCCCAACTCTAGCCAGCTCTGCTCATGTAATACACAACACTTCCCTCAGTCTCCAGCTGTTCCAAAAAGGAGAGATATTGATTCCCCCCTACCACTTTTCATAGCTCATTTTTGGAGCAGTTATTGCTGCAATTACTTGCAGTTCCCCGACAGGTTATTTAGTAGTGTTAACAATTCTGCATTATAGTTCTGTTTCAAATCCACACCACGTTTGTATAACACAGCCTTGTTCATTCTGATGCCCTTCAGATATTTTGCACTGACTCATCAGCCCCAGCTAGCATGGTCAGGAAGGCTGAGAATTGTAGTCTAAAACACCCAGAGGGCATTAAGCTGGGTAAGGCTGTTACAGCACTTTCTATCAGTTCAGTGTCTGTTGGTAATTCTTCCAACAACCGTGTAAAGCAAGACAGCATTATTATCCCACATAAGTCCGACAACAGGACTAAGAGAAGCTGACCTACAATCCTGGGAGCTCGCATCAAAGGTGAACTTCGAACCAAGTATTTTCCAGTTCAGTTTAGTCTCTAAGCCACTAAACTAGCAAGTTAAGTACGTAAGCACTGGACTAAACACGTAGATGCTCCCCTCCCCTTTCTACTTTCTTTTTCTTCTGCTGCACTATTCAACAGATGTGATTTACCGCAACGGAACAATTAATCACTACATCTCTCCTTCAGTTAATTCAATGAGCAACAGCTTCTCATGATCACCTACAGCAGCTGGGATAATACTTTCGCTTAGATTCACAGGACATTCCCCTGCAATAATCATTCTCTAACATAAATCACACAAACCACTAGCTCTGGAATACCATGACCATGCAAGAAATGCACTCATGAAAACAGGAATCCTTATGGGATGATTGCTGTTGAATTAACAAGAATCAGACCGTGTACTTTTCCTATCTGCTCTTAGCACTGCATTTCATGATTTTTGACAGTTTGAGAGACAGTAAGCGAAATCTAGCATGTACTGCATTTTAAATGAATACTGCAAGCATAAATACCATGCCTACATTTTTATATTTTCCAGTATTTGGTGGCAATTCAGAAACTAAAGAAATAAATGCTTTAGCCTCATTACCTCTTAAGGATCATAGATTGGTTGGGAAATGTTTTCTGTCACAAGATTTTATAGTGGTCCTCTTTGCTAGTTACAATATTCTGGATAATGTCTACTTATGGCTGATGGAAAATCAGTCTGTGGATGTGGGGAAATGCCCCCCAAAAAGGTCTGTTCCTTACTTGTACCTGTCATTTGGATGGTCACCTGTGCATTCACATACATATGGGCTTCACCAAGGAGCGCAGGGCCTAGATTGGAGTAAAGCTTCCCCAGCTTGGCATCACAGAGTGGGCAGGAGCCCACCCCCACCCCCATCCAGGACAGGATAAAGGGGGGGGGGCTCCCACCCAGTCTCTCCGTTGCCTGAACCCACATCGTCCCAGGTGCACAAGGGAACTGTAAAGAGGGTACAGGTGACCACACCCGGCCCAAGGCAACACAGAGCATTGACGACAGCCAGTGGAGTGGTGGGTGGGTTGTATGAATGCACAGATGACCACTTGAAGAATGACAATTACAGGTAAGCAACCTGCCTTTCTTCTTCATGGTTTCTGTGCATCACACATATATGGGCAACTAGCAAGCTTACCATCCCGGAGAAGGGAGCTGTCATCACCGCACAATTGAGGAGATCCTCAAGTCAGATCGACTGCCAAATGCGCAGTCTTGCCTGGCGCAGACATCTAGCTAGTAGTGGCGAACGAAGGTTGAGGGCGTAGACCGTGTTGCAGTTCTGCAGATCTTGTGCGGTGAGATCCCAGCTGATGCAGTAGTTGCAGTCTGTGTGCATGTGGAGTGGGCACAGGGGTGTACAAGGAGGGGAATCTTTACCATTTCAAAGGCCAGAGAGATGGTGCAGCAGACCCACTTTGAGAATTTCTGGCTTGAGACAGGCTCCCCTGTCTTGTTGCCTTCATAGCAAATGAACAGGTGATCAGTGTGCTGGAGTGAGTCTGTCCAGGTCTTGTAGAATGCAAGGGCCCTGTCGAGGAGATGGGGCATGCCCTCCCTTGGGATGGCAGGGTTGGGGAAGAAGGTGGGGAGGATGATGTCCTGGTTGATGTGAAATGGGGAAGTAACTTTAGGTCTGGGTGGAAGATGACCTTGTCCCTGTGGAAGGTGGTGAAGGGGGCATCGATCCAAAGTGTGGTTTGTTCACTGGCTTGGTGGACGGACATAATGGCTACAAGGAACTCAGTCTTTCAGAAGAGGAGACAAAGATCTGTGGTAGCCATGAGTTCAAATGGCCTCTTGGTGAGGGACTGGGGAACCACCAGGAGACTCCAGGAAGGAGTGCAGGCCCAGATGGGGAGGAGGGGAGAGGCAATATTACGAAGGCCCCTGAGAAAGCAGCGTACAAGGGGTGGGTGAAAATGGAGTACCCCTGGATGGGGGGATGGAAGTGTGAGACGGCTGCTAGGTGAACCCGCAGGGAGGAGGGGAAAAGGCCTGTGGCGAAGCAGGAGTGTAGGCAGGCTAAAATGTGACTGACAGTGGTAAAGGAAGGGTCAACGACCTGCACTCTAGTGGAAGAGGAGAAAGCCTTCCATTTTGCTAGGTAGGACCTGTGAATGGAAGGCTTGAGCATGGCCTGAAAGATGACAGCACCCACCAGAGGGAGGGAGCCAAAGGGGTCTGTCACATTGTGACCCAAGCCATCAGGCAGAGGGTCCTGGTGTCAGGGTGCAGCACCCTGCCCCTGTCCTGGGACAGGAGGTTGGGCAATAGTGAGAGGTGGAGGAAGGACTGTTTGGACAGCTGGAGGAGGAGGGGGAGCCAGGGCTGCCTCAGCTACCACGGGATGATCAAAATGCAGTTGGCCCTGTCCTTTTGGATTTTGGCCACTACCCTGGTGATCAAGGGGAAGGAGGGAGGTATAGAACAGAGCTCCTCCCACTTGAGGAGAAAGGCATCCCCCATGAACATCCTGCTGTGCCCTGCCCTGGAGCAGAAGTACTCACATATGGCATTCTGGGGGGTGGTGAAGAGGTCCATCTTGGGGTGCCCCCATTTCTCGCAGAGAGTGTGGAAGACAGTTCCCACTCATGTAGGATGGAGAGGAAACGGCTCAGGGAGTCTGTCAGGGTGTTTTGGTGGCCTGCAAGGTGAATGGCTGTAATAATGATGCCCTCTCAATGTACCAGTTCCAGATGTCAGGCACGAGGGCTGAGAGGTGGGCAGAGTGGGTCCTGCTGTGCTTGTTCAGACTGAACATGACATTTGTGTTGTCTGTGGCTATCTGAACATGGAATCCTCTCAGGGAATCCTGAAAGAATGCAAGGGCCTTGTGAACTGCTAGCATTTCTAAGCAAGGTGATGTGGAGATCGAGCTCGTCCAGTTCCCCTCAGCCCTGGGTGCACTTGTCTGTGCAGTGGGTGCCCCAGACTGTGCTCGAAGTGTCTTTGGTGACAGTGGCAGAGGGCTCTCAGGGAAGGAAGGGCATTCCCATTGGTCATAGTGCTCCACCAGTGGAGGGATTGGCTGACTGCTGAGGGTGGGGCAGGAGCATGGTGTGGGGGTCTTCGTTCATTGTGAAGATTCCCACGAACCACGGCTGGAGGAGCCTCATTCAGAGGCACAACGCCGAGACTGTTGTGGCCATGATATCTGCAGCCTCTGGATGGTGTGGGTGGTGGAGTGTGCCATGGTCCTGATGGACATGGTCAGCAAAACAAGGGTCTCTGCTGTGGTTGTGGGAGGAAGGCCTTGGCACGGGTAGAGTCCAAGTGAACCCCGATGAAGAAGACAGACTGTGTGGGAGACAGAACAGATTTGTCAGTGTTGATGAGGAGTCTCCAGTCCTGTAGGAGGCAGCATGTGATGTGCAGCCCATGCAGGAGGTCCTCCCTGGAGGGGGCTGCTAGGAGCCAGTCATCCAGGTAGGGGAATATCTGGACACCCTGGAGCCTAAGGTAAGTGCAGTTTGCCGCCATGCACTTTGCCCCTATTGGCCAGGGGAGCCTGGACTTCCACCATTAGGGTGGAGAGGACAATGTGGCTTTAATGCAGCTGAGGGGCGGTAGGATGTCACACTCTATCCTGTATCCCCACTGGATGATAGAGAGAACCAGGAGTCTGATGTGATGTCCTCCCATGCTGTGAGGAACTGAGCCAGATGGAATGTGAAGTTGTGGGAAGGTGCGGGGTGGGGCTGACTGGAACAGAGCATCAGCGCCTGCACCTGGCATCCTAGTTACTGGTGGAGTTGGGGGCCATGCCTCTTGTTGATGGGTGGGATCCTGGGGCATGGGGCACAATCAGGGAAAAAGCGGTGGGTGGGGGCCTCTGGGGTTTCCTGTCCCTTTCTTTGTTGAGTGCCTTGCACAAAACCCATATGCTTGGCAGTGGTTTGCGCCTTATGAAGAGAATCCATGGTCAGTGTGGGCATTAAAGAGTCCTTCCCCATCAAAGGGCAAGTCTTCAATGTGGGCCCATGTCTCACTGGGAAGGGAAGTGGAATGTAAGCACATGTGACGACATTGAGTGATGGTGCCCATCATGGTCTTGCTGTTACAGTCAACATAGTGTCGAGCTGCCTTGAGCTGAAACCAGGAGAGGTTATGCGCTTCAGTGTGTATTAGGTGGGCAGCCTCACGGAGGTGGACAGGCAGGAGTTCTACCATAGCTCCCATTTTTTCCCAAAGGAAAAGCTGGTAAGTAGCCATAGTGGCCTCGTAGTTGGAGACCCTGAAGGCTAGGGAGGCAGCTGCATAGACCTTCTTGGCCTTGCGATCTAGGTAGTGGATCTCCTTGAGTGGACGGGCCCCACTGAGGGATTCCCTACATCAACTCCACTATGGTGGAGTTGGGTTTGGGGTGCTGGAGGAGAAGAGAAAATGCTTTGATGGTCACCTTGTAAGCAGAGTCAGTCCTGTGTGAGGTGGCCAGGCAGCCTGCAGGGACTTTCCAGGACTGCTGGGCTATGCAGAACAGCGCAAGCAGTGCAGGGATGGAGACTGGGGCAGTACCCCTAGGGGCCAGGGCATCATAGACTAGGTCAGCCTCAGGTGGGTGGGATGTCTGAATGCCCAGTTCCTCTGCCACGGAGAGGATAAAGTCAGAAAAGCTACCCCACACCTTTCCAGGAGACAAGGAGGGGTCGTGATCCAGGGCCTGCCCATCCTGGGAGTGAACAGAGGCTGAGGAAGGAGTGTGCGCTGAATCGGGGGAACAGCTCTGACCTGAGATCTGTAATGAAGAGCGGCTCTGGCTTGGAAGGTCTCATGGAGCCAGTGAGTGGTAGGAATGGGATGGAGCAGGGCTGTGGGAGTGATGGCACTGGTGAGTGGACCTGTTGTACGTTGCTCCAGGTAATTGCCTGGAGGTGGAGTCCTCATTGGGCTGGCATCATGGCTGCCCACCTGACTGGGAGAGGCATGGTGGCAGTGTGAGGAAGATGACTCAACCGCTGTGGAGCAGCAATGCTGCAGTAGGGCCCGTGTCTGCGGCCTGCATTCTCAGTGCGCCACATGGTCTCAGCATGATCTTATTGGTGGCTGCAGTCTTGCACATGCGACCTGCAGGAGGCCATAGGAGACAGAGAGTGGCGGTGGCATTAGTCCTCAGAGAGCACTGAGCTTTCAGAGGAGATAGGGCTCTGTTCCTCGTGGTGGTCAAGGTGGCTGAACAGTGGGAGGCAGGGAGCCTGTGGTGGGCCCAGGGTGTGGTGCAGGGCTCCAAGAAGTCAGAGTCAGCTGGACTCTTCGGCTTCAGGCAAGCAGCGCACCGGAGGAGGAGGAGGCTGGAGACCACAAGGAGGATTCTCCCAAGTCTGGCAGAGGTGAGGAGGAGTGGTCTGGGCAGTCCCTGGATGATGGGGTGGTGTCCGCAGGCAATGAGCAAGGCAGCAGATCCCTTGAAGGGGAGAGGCATGGTACTCAGCTTCTGTAGCCAGCATGGGCAGTGGGCCGTGTGCTGGCACAGTTTTGGGCATGGGTGGCTGGCTCCTGGCCACAGGTGGTCCATGTGCCTCTGGGGAGTCTGGGCCTGGGACCAGGGGGTGTCATCAGGGGAACCCCCGGGGCTGGTGTTTTGGGGGGGTTCCAGAAGGGACCCTGGAGTCGGGGGAGATCCTTGGCAGCACAATGTTCTTTGCAGCTACCACTGTGCCCAAAGACCCCTCTCCCGATGAAGCAGGTCTCTCCCTTGGGGTCCTCTTTGTTGAGGGTGATGCTTCCTCGGAGGGAGGTTTTTTGGTCTCTGACGGGTCCATGGTGTGGAGGGCTCTTTGCCAGAGTGCTTGTTGGATCAAGGTGGAGCTCTGCCTCTGTGTTGCTTTTTAAATACTTGGCAATGGGGGCAAGTCTATACAGCCTGCCCCTTGCCGAGGCAGAGGAGGCACCTGGAGTGGCCATCCGCAGTGGGTAGCCGGGCTGCGCAGGAGAAGCAGCAGTGAGAAGCCGAGTTGGCCATGTGGAGTAGAGGGGACACATGTTGGTGCAGGAGAGAAAGCAGGAGGCTAAGTTCTTCGAGTGTGAGAGGAGGTGAGGAGAGAGAAAAGCTGTACTGATCTCAGCTAGAGTTCAGTAGGTAGAAGAGGGAAGTAAAAGAGGAAAAATGGCGAGCAGGTAAGGGAGTGGAAGGTCTGATCAGCAAAGAGACTCAAACACATTCAAAGAAAAACTGGGAGACTGGGTGGGAGCCCCCGCCTCTTATCCTGTCCTGGATGGGAGTGGGACTGGGCTCCTGTCTACTCCATGACACTGAGCTGTGGAAGTTTTTCTCCAATCCAGGCCTTGTGCTCCACGGCAAACCCCATTTGTGTGTGATGCACAGAGACTTGAAGAAGAATGCTTATATATAGTTTTCTCTCTCCCCGCCCCCCACCACACACACACACACACACACACACACCCAGTGGAGAGAATAGCATGTGGGAGGCTTCCTTTCTACAAACTGTTGCTGAATGCTGGATCATAGACAACATAATTTTACTATTAATACAACTTATTAATATATTGATATTATTAAACAGTGTGATAGTAAGTGGGTTTTCATGACTGGGGCTTATAAGCCATGGCTTATTTTTCTGCTCTGTGCATTCTACAAAGTGCCATAATTATGCTTGCTAGACATGGCTTATTGTACTGTCTGAACCTGGTAGGGGTGGGTAGCAGGTGGGTTTACAACAAGCCTGGAACCCATGGGTTGCTGTAGGGTTGTGGGGTAGTTTGTAAACTTCAGACAATATCAGAAGCTGTGTCTAGGGAAGAGAATTATGGTAATTTGGTGACATGTGACCACCACTGACAAGATGAAAAAACAAAACAAAACAGCCATGGCTTATTTTCTTTCCCTGATCATATAAACCCGGTCAATGCACAAATGAGGTGTAAACTGTAAAGGATTTACATCTCTGACACTCTGAAGCATTGCAATTCAGCAGCCTAGGCTGGAAACCCACATCAGCTTTATTTTGAAAGATCAGAGTATGTCTTATATCACCAGCAACAATTTCACAGACATGTGTGCTTCCACAGAGCTGCATGTCAGATTCAATGAATATATACTTTCTTTGAATTATACATGGAGGCTTGAATTTCCAGTCAAACAAGAACATGCATCAAAAAGAAGCATTTTCCCCCAGAACAGCTTGAAGATTACTTTTCATTTTCTTTGCTGTACAAAATCCTCTTAAAACATTATCCAAAATATATTTAATAACACTGAACATAATTCTAGATCAGCAGGAAAGGATGTCACTGGCTGATCATGTCTCCCTCTTCCTGCTTGTGCTTAAAACGATTAATCAGAAAAGGCAATAAAAATACTCAGTCAACACCAACATTCAAAATGTCAGGCTTTTAAATAGTATCTGTTTTTGTTGTCCTAATACTTATACTGGCTAATGATTTCTGTCTGCAGTTTTTTGTACAGTGCAAGCTGATACACATTTAGGAAAAGATACAAGTATGTGAACACAGAGATCTGTCTACATGTATAGGGCTGTCTGGTAGGAACTGGATCAGACAAGCAGGATAAAACTAATCATCATCAGCAAGAGTGCCTGGCTACTCCGAAGAAAATGAACTGCTAAGAGCCTGCACTGCACGTGACCTCATGTCCTGTACGCTCCTCCAAGGAAGAACTTCCAGTACAGATCAAGCAAACGTGATGCATTTATTACCCAGAATAAAGCTCTTGAACTCTCTCATTTAGAGTATGGCATTGGTTAGGATCTCAGAGAAGACACAGCATACTGCATACTGTGTTAGAAAAATATAATGGATTAGCAATTTCCTGCAAATAATATCAGTACTTGATGATTTCACAGCAACACAAATGGAAAACTTTCTCCCATTTTCATATCCTTCCTCCATTTCATCGTAAGAACAATAATTTTCCATCCTTTGTGCCATCCACAAAGTTGTGAAAATCAACTGATGGAAAATAGCAGCCACTGTAAATGAGGCTATGAAGTGAGGGAAAGAAAAAGAAGTATAGACAGGACCAATAGACTCAGGTCTGAGGCTTGCTGGAAAAATCTACAAGTAAATGGCAACTTCCTCACAGTTCCAAATTCATTCATCCTAGGCAAGCCTCTCGTTCTCATCTCATCCCAAGCATGAACAAGTTGCATCACATGCTGGTGCTGCAGTTAATGAGACACAACTTTTAAAATATTCTGCATCATAATCAAATAAACATTTTATGGTCACTCACACTGTCCACTGCAAGGATTTTGGCCCAGATGAAGACCAGAAGAGGCCTTAACTCTCGAGCAGAACTCTGAAGGAGCTTTAACACATAGGGGAAAATGCCAACAGACAGAGCCTGAGGGAAGAAAGCAGAAAACAGAACATCAGCTTAGGATATGTAGGGTACAGGCTGAATATGCTTATCCTCTACAAACCTGAATAGCGTAAGGAATATCTGATAAAAAAATCACCATCATAATGTTTATGCTAAAAAGAGTTAACCTCTCCTTATTTTTCTCAGGTCGATTTATTCCTGGGTGTCACCTGATATTTTCAAACTCATGTGGCCTGCCAAAACTAAGGCATAATTTATTACCAATCTTTGTTCGGTACACAATGTACTCATAATGCACTGTTCTCCATATCACTTGGTTGTGGAATCTCTTGCTCTTACAAACAGACAGACTGACTGCAAAATTTAGTCATCAATCTTTTAACTAGCATTATTTTTAATGGACACAAAATTTCATTTCTTTGCTTCTTGTTAATATTTAAGCTTTCATTTTACACATAAAATTTATTCCAACAATGTTTTTGCGCACCCAGCCATACATAGTTCAAATCCTCAAATAGTTTTACATAATGCCCCTTTCTCTTTAAGGTCCGGGTAGCACATGTGTTAAGCATGAGTAAAATTTACAACAGCTGGGATATCATCTAATTTTTATTCTCATTTTATTCAGGCAGCTTGCTCAATAAATCCAGCATGCCTACAAGAAGCTGTCTGAGAATTCACATCACCTCTCTTATTATCACTATATCTAGCCTCAGATGGAATTGGAAAGGCCAAACAAGGATGGAGATTGCTGTCTTCAGTTAATGAGTGCTACATATAAAAAGGAATCTCATCAACTTCTAGACTCTACTGAACTCTGGTAGTCTGATTTATGTTGACCTTAGGGTCATCCAGTTGCTGTCAGAGGGTAGCCATTTCTGCAAATTCTTGGGATATTATTTTCCATACCCTATAAGAACAAGTTCATCACTCACAAAAGCGGATTGCATTTTTTTTAAAAAGGTAAAACATTTCTCTTCTAAAGAGATGGCCATAATTGTTCATGGGCTCTTTTACCCCTCATTCCAAGCAACAACAGAAGCTTTCTTTCAAAACGTCTTTTGTTAAAGCTGACTAACTAGACTTTGTGATATAAAAGAAGAATATTGCAGAAAGCAACAGCAAACAAGCGAAGTTAGACTACTGGCCATTAAGGAAACAGGGCTTAATGATAAGAAGTTGATTCCAAACAGAAGACCTCTCCTCCCTTTCATCCTGAAAAGGGCTAATCCCATCATCAAGGTGAATCATGCTGCTTGAGGGCAGATCATCTGGACTGTTGGACAGGTCTCACTTGGTCTATTCTCTTAATCTGGTACCATATGATCAGACTAATAATGTTCTGCCTGTCCCTCCCATATCAGCTTGTTCACTAAATTTTCCCACAGAGCCTGAAATTATGCTTCTCAATGACTGCTTGATTTATCTCTGGGTATGCTGGTTTCTGTCTCTTCTTCCTATTTTTTTGAACCAGAATCCAATTCAACAACCACTGAAGGCTGCATTATAAAAGGAGTGAATCCAATCCCTTCAGTAAAATATACCCACCAAGCTAACTGCCCAGGGACCCAGGTCCAAAAATCGTCCCAGTAAATCAAGCGCTCGCAGCCGATGTACTTGACTCAACAGCACCTGGAAATAATAGATGAAAGAATAGGTAGTGCTGGAAAGAACACAGACCACTGAAACTTTGGAGGACACATAACAAGACAGGCTTAGAAAAGGCTGTTTGGGAATCAGCATTTCAGTTTCAGAGGTTTACCGGTCCTATACAAAATCCAACCGCAACTGTACCACAGAGCTGATACCTCAAGCCCTATACTACAAGTATCACACATGATATGCATTTTAATGATTAAGCATTCAGAAGACATTCTAGAAAATACAGCACAGATAGAAATATGACTGACTACCTAGCCTCCTCTTTCTCATCCTCATTCTCACATACTGAGGAACCAAAAATGAGAACATGCTGTTCCCTTATGCCTTGCTGAAAGCCTTCCACAAGTTTCAACTAGCCAGTATTACAAGCATAGTGCTGGAGGGCAGTGTCTTGCTCAAGGCGACATGCTGAATGCAAGACAGAAGTGGGAGTCTGGGCCCCAAAGTCCTAAATTACTCTTTTGACCCCACATTTGCTGGTGCAATTCAACTGCTTTTACAGAAGGCAAATGGATGATCCTATTTTTTTCAGCCATGTTAACAACAAAGCTAGGTCATGCTGTCTCTCCCATTCAGTCTAGCACCAACATCAGCACTGCCTCTGGGGGAAAGCAGGAGCGGCTGGTGCTCAGAGGTGGGAGAGCTTAGTAGTTTGAAAACAAGCAGCTGGCTGATTAGCTGCCACCACCATATATTGCTAACTCATCTGTGAAACACCACCTGCCATAAATTGATGGTGCAGGTGCCCTTCAGACACTGCAGATGAACTCACAGGATCAGGGAGTTCTATAAACTACATTTGTACTCCTCAGAGTCTCAGGTTAGGTCTATACATCTTGAGAGTAAAAAAAATAAATTACAATTATTTTCTACTATTTCTGATCAGAAGGGAATGGTCCCCGATATCATTCTACTCAGCTGCAGGGATATTGTGAATAATGGTGCCTGTTTGGATGAACTAGGGCAAAAAGTTGGAGGTTTGATGGTGTGTGAGTGAAGGAGAGAGAAAGGGAAAGAATGAAGTGAGAATTAAATCTCTAGTCCAAGATATAATGAACAGCAAGAAGCTATTGAAAAGGGCAGACACAATAATCAGACTTCTCTTTCATGGATGCTAAGAGGTTAGAGTGAAAGGAGTGCAGGAGGAAGCAACACATTAGTAATTTAATACAAACTCATTACAACCATGTCTAACTATGCTAATTAACTGGTATTCTTCAGATTTAAATTTAGCTGGGTATGAAATCTTATCAGACTGTGTGTCCTGCCTCTCTTCATTGTCTAAACAGAATTATGGTTTTGAACTGCAATGTTTGATTTCAGGCATGGATCATACATTTGGTTTGCTATCCTTGTTTACACTATAATGCTTTTCACATTGTTTAATATTTCCCTTCAAGTTCCCTGAAATTCTGAATCCCACCTCATACTAATCTCTTAAATTTGCAAGCTTAGGAATATAATATAAAATTTAATTTAATTTAAAAGGCATTAAAGAACAAAATGATTCAATATTCCTTAATAGGCTACCATGTGGATATAGGCCAAAAGAGATTGGATTTATTCAACAACCCTTGCTGATTGCTCCTGTTCTAGACTACAGTGCAAGTTAACATGAGATAGTAAACTGGTATCTTAGAAAATAGGCACAGGAAACTGAAATAAGAAGGTGTTGAAAACCACTGTTAAGATATAACATTTACTTAGCACCTGTGTAATGGGTGCTGCACAGAACAGTAGTGGCTTCATCCTAGCACAAAGAATGATATTGGGGACCAACCAATAAACAGCAGAGATATTGGAAAGGGAAATCCATGTAGCTGTGAAGAAGCAAGTAAGGGGAAGGTAGTAATGCCCTGAAAATAAGGGTGGCACTAAAGGAGGCTGGCAGTGGTCAGGCGGAAGCAAAATATAACAAAAAGGAATATTCTGGATTATGTGAAAATTCCATTGAATTAAACACTTGCCTATAATCACAGTTACCCAGAGAACCAGGGGCTGCATGCAAGCAGCCCCTGGTTAGTATACTTGTGAAACTGAGTAGTTTGGTTTTTTGGCCACCATTACTAGTAGCCTGCACTCTCTATTATTTGTACAGTGCCTTTGAAAAACCCATCTAAGCTTTTTGCAATGAACTTCATAAGCCAGTTATGTGCTACTGTGGGTGACAACAACTCTAGAATAGTCCAAGAGCCTGCTTGGTGAAGCATGACCTATTTGCACAATATGCCAACCTGCCTACAATAATCATCTGGACCAAGCTGTAGTCTAGCGGAGATAATCAGAGAAGATCAAGAATTTCAGTTAGAGGCACAAAGAAGAAATACATGATGAATTTTCAGATACTGAAAAGGAGAAATGAAGCTAGACTAAGACAACTTGACCAGACAAAGGACATTGGAAATTCCACTAAGAAAATTTTTTGTAGAGCAGAGTATGTGAAAACCAGTTTGAGAAGGATCAAGAACAGTGTATGGGGAGTATAGAAGGAAATGCAGCAAATCTAATCAGGAATTTTAGAAATAAAGAACATGGTGCGGTAGGAAGAGAAAAAATTCTAGGCTCAAGGTGATATACATATATGAGATCCTATTGTTCTGAAATTTTGATATAAAATTTATCTGAGCATGTGTAATACAGAGATATATTCAAAAGCAAATTGAAAAGAGCATGCATATTGACTATGTACATCACGCTATGGCAATGTGTATCTAGTGGGATCAGTAAACTGGCAAGACATCAGAAATCTGCCTTTGTCTCTTATACATATGGCCTTCAAGGAACAGATGGGAAGCCTGACCTGGAATAAAAACACTGTACAAAGCTGGACTGGAAGCAGCAAGAGAGGCAAGATTAAAAATAATCACTGTCTTCATTTATAATAAGGATGGTTCTTACTTAACTGAGTAATTATTTGCACATTTCAGGTTTATGTGTAACATAAATAATAACAGAAGCTAGCCCCACTTTTTTCTGCAATGCCACAAAAGTGCATCGGTACAGTTCGTCTTAAGCAGTTTGGATACACTTGGAAAGTGCCTCAAGACTGGGGCTAAACTGAGCTGTCATCCATGAAAATGTTGGGGGGTGAAAGAGGAATCTGGGGAGAAATTTCTAATGCTACCCCTTTGATCAAATTTTGGTGCTCTCTTATTCTAATTCATTTCATTTCTATACTGTCCCATAGCCAAAGTCCTTTGGGAGGTTTATTCTCTTTTTGCAGCTGCTTTGTTGGTATAATTTCTCATAGCTCTGGCATCGTTAAAAAAGCAAGTAAACCACTAAGAAGCAACTTAAGTAACTCCAGCCAATTATGGCTTTCATGGACTGTGTGAACATGAAATCACACAGCCAATCTCAGGTCTAAATGAGGATAAGGGAAATGCCTCATGATCAATAAGCTTCCTGATGCCACCTAGCCAATCACATTTGGCTACACAATGATATCACAAAGCCTGAATGGGCAAACAGCTTCATCTTTTTCAAACCCCCCTCACCCATAGTTGAAATGGGTGTTCACTTTCCTTTTGGCCTTTTGATGCTTCACCATTTTGTCTGGAGTAGGGGGTGGTGGAAGAGCAACAAAGAGAGTTGCTGAGGAAACGGTGGCTGTGACAGATGGCATGGATCTCCCTGAGTGGAGAGAGGCTGGGGTTGAATGGTGAGAAGTTTTAGGCAAGCCCAAGGTTTTGATTGTGTGAAGGGCCTTATTCCACAACTCTGCATGGAGACGATGGGCCCTTTGCTTACATGCCTGTTTAAGGAAAGTCTGGCAATGAGGGCATTGATCCAAGACACGCCCCTCAGTGAGGCACAAAGAAAGCCTGTGATTTGGGGGCATCCCGGCTTTGCAACAGACACATTTATTGAAGGGAGCCTTCAATGCCATTGGGGGAAAAGGCAGAAAGACAAGTAGAGAAAAAAACGCAAGTTGGCAATGGAGATAGCCAAAGAAGACAAAGATTTCTTGTTTTTTTTGGGGGGCGGCAGGGTGTTGGAAGGAAGGTAACAAACGGTTAGAGGAGAAAATCAACAAAAGGGAACAAGAAAACAGACTCTTAGGAATGTCGAGGGAAAATTAGAAAATGTTGGAGAAACGCTCTGAGGAGAGAGAACAGAAAAGAGCTTACTGAGACACCAAAAGCAGTCAAAGAAGAACTGAGGGGAATGGCTGGAGCCCCTCCCTTTTATATGGATGCTGGGGTCAGGAAGGAGTTCCTGCCAAAACACTCCTAGCTGTTAAATCTTCCCAGTTACAGGCTCCACACTGGCACAGATCACAAAGATCGCAGAGAAGAATGGCAGTAAATTCAAGTTGTTTGTACATACTGTGCATGTGCAACTGCCAAACCTCCAACTCAAAGCAAAAACAGACACATTCATATAGGCTTTATATTAAAATTACAAGATACCACAGGTCAAATGGCAGCCAGCACCATTATTAAAAGGCAGCAGTGGATAAAATAAAACCTTCTTTTGCATCTGAAATTAGGTTTCACCTCCACAGGGCAACTGCTAATCCTATTGAGCTGTGCTGGATATGGTCTGGAAGGCAAATGTCTCATCAAGGATTAACAACCTACTGCTCAGGCATGTTCTAGAGTGGGCAACATTCCTCTCCTGTTAAATTACTGGCTCTACCCCCACCTCTCTGCTGCTACTCTCTGCATTGCTAATCTGTTTCTGTCGGGACTTTCCCAAGAGAAGAGGGATTCTAAAGGGAATGCATTTTAAAAAAACAAAACAAAACAGTCAATAAAAGGCCATTTTAAAAAGGATTGTTTTGCTTTGACTAGGTCAGGACAAAGTGGCATTAATGCCTGGCATTATGCCGAAGGCACATAAGTGCTTTTTCTCCAGGTACAGAGAAAGAGAGAGGTAGGGGAGAGAAAGAAAAATGGGGAACGTGTGATCTTTATTCTAGGTCATTTGTTTAGATTTAGATGCACTACACATATAGGCACTTCGGGGAACTAAACCATCTATACTCTTTGACAAACTTAATTGATCAGATCATGCTTCATATTTAATGAATCAATGCGAACTCAGTTGACCTAACAAATCCTGACTTTTGCACTGGCGCAGCCACTTCTCTCCATGAAGCAATAGGGAAGCAGGTGGTTAGCTTAAATATTGTTGCAAAATTAATTAACAGTGCAGCCCTCAGATTTGAAGACAGATAAGAAATCTGCCTGTCCTAATTGCTTTGTCAGAGATAAACTGCCCATCTATCCCCCCCCCCCCCCGCCACCTCAGTAATCACCCAGGCTTCAGAACTTCTACAAAATGAAGAGTCAGATATACAAAGATTGATGATACCGTTAGTCATGATGCAAGATAGCAGATCTTAGTGAGAATGAAATTCCTTTCCTATTTCCAAGAAAGGAAAGTGGATGACCTGGAATAGGGAAATGAATGCAATCCCATTCCTCTCATCCGGAAAACAACTAGCTCCTCCTGCCCTGTGTAGAATGATTACAAGCCCATGACTTTGGGGGCCCACAATCATCAATGGGACAACCTATAGGATTATGCCCTGAGTGTGCTCAAGAATTGTAGAAAATAATTATTTTTATTTCAGTCAGAATTGCAACTGCACATTATTGGGAAAGCGGTAAGATTCCAAATACAGCTGTGTAGTTCTCAAAGTTATGGGATGCTATAATAAAGTACTATTTTTGCTGTTTTTGTTCCCTCCCACCTGAAGGAAGTAACTCAGTGATTGAGAAACAGTGAGGCAAACAACCAAGCCATGAAGCCTGTCTGAAGGAATGTGGAAGGGAGAAAAAGAAAATTGGGTTGAAGAAAGAAGGCTACCTTCTATCTCATACTCCCAGTAGTTTTATGAGACAGGGGATCGCAGGGCAAGGTGAAGCCAGAAAGGAGCAAACTAGTGAACTTGTAGTTATGAACACGTAGGCATAATAGGTTGATGAATATTATCTCACACACCTCGACTGGACAATGGGCTAATTATAATGCACATGTGATGTATGTAGTGGGATGAGATGGGAGATATGAAGTAGGCAGACTGAAAGACTGTACCCCCTTAGCACCTCATCCAATGAGGGAATTGGGGAGGGCTATGGTGGCCGAGTTAGGGTACAAAAGGAAATGATTTGTGTGTCTGTGCTTTGGAGAGATTCTGATAGAGCGGGCTCTCCCCGTCTATTGCAATAAATGAAGGGATCGCCTTACTCTGATGGTAGTCTTGGTTATTTAACTTGAGGAGAAGTATTTTTGCTGCCTTTTGCATAACACACCCAAGGTACATGCATATTTTGATTAGGTCTCAAGACAGAACAGATTAATTGCTATATTTTAAAATCTCAAAAATGAGGGAACATCCATTTCTGGTCATACTCCAGCTTCAGTTATAAACTGCAGGATTGAGGAGCAGCTATACTACCAGCTTTTTCACTTTCCCTCCCTGTTTTGCTTAAGATCTTTCACAATGAGGAGTTTTGGAGAATTTGAAAACTTGTTTACAATTCTGTGATGTTGATGGTTCTAATAAATGTGTTGCCCTAACTGTAGAATTTGCATTTTTATAATGAAAGCGCTATTTTTTCTGCACAGGAGAATAGACCAGTATAAATCAATTTCAGGGTAGATTATGGTCATTTAATAAATGTTAACTGTAAAGGAAAATAATGATATATCTAATTGAGAACTTATAGATTTTGGTTATGTAGGGTTTTTAACATCTAAATTACCTGCACCATTTATTTGATTTGCATGACTCTTATTCCTTGTAAAAAGCCTTTAAATGAGAGAAAGAGAGAAAAAAAATTTCCTCCAAATTCCCAACCTCACCACAACACAGGCAAGGTTGAGCAAAAATAGATGGCTGCTTTATAGCCCTGCCAAATGACATTTGGCCTGGACACTGAATCGGAAAGTTATTTATCCATGGGATGTGGCATTTGGGACATTTTTTAGTTCGTCAGTCCCCTGACTCTTCTAAAATTCTTTAAAGAGATTCAGGCATTTAACCCCAGCAAGCTAAAACACATTTTTCACAAGAGACAGATAAGTCCTTATTGTTACTGGGAGCCTATAAATTGTGAATGGTAAGAGAGGATGACATGTACCAAGACTAGCTGCTCTACATAATAGCTTTGCTGATACATTGATAAAATAAACAGGGAAAGGACTTAAATTCTGCAGCACTGGTTAATAGGTTACCACCTCAATTTAAGCTCAATGGAGGAGAATTTGGGGATGGGCCTGCAGGACTGTTCAGGTGTATAATGAGTCTTTAACAACAGAGGCCTAGCAAACAATCAACTCCAATTAGTCTTGAATGCAGTCCACATAATTTATTTACTCAAACACCATCTGGCAGGGAGCAAAGCAGTCAGGGAAAGGCACACCCACAAATACACACACAGCTGAAGTTTACAGCTGGCTAGCTTGTCCACATGTTTCAGCAGCCTTGGGTATGCTAGCAGGCTTAATGTTTGCCAAGACAACTCACCTGCAGTACAATGGGAAGCTGTTCCGGTGGATTGCGGTTTTCTACTCCCATCGTTAGCCATACCTGAAACGCTGTTAGTTGTTCAGCAAAGAATGGGCTGTGCTGTTGGGGAAACAATAAAGATTGGTTCATTAAAAACTATGTTACAACTGTATGTCAACAAAAGAAGCAGAAC
This sequence comes from Varanus komodoensis, assembly GCF_004798865.1. Lineage (NCBI taxonomy): Eukaryota > Metazoa > Chordata > Lepidosauria > Squamata > Varanidae > Varanus > Varanus komodoensis. The sequence continues at coordinate 1,344,377 of NW_025336531.1, forward strand.
CTTATTTGTTTACCAAATACAAAGCATCAGAAATGTGTTATCTCAATGTGGCATTAAGAGAAGTTTACTCAACACTGCTTTTAGAGCCTAAAAACAATGTACATTTAAAATATTATATAAAAGTTTTGAACCATTAAACTGGTATGCACATTGCCCACTTATAAACGCAACAGGGCACAAATTTATTTCTTTTTCTTCATAGATATGATTTCATATATTTAGTACATGCAACTGCCTTTGTTGAGTCCAGGGTGAAAATGATTCAGCAACAATGAAAATTGTATTTAAGAGGCTTACAATTCAAACAAGAGGCTTACAATTCACATTGCATAAATGGTGCTTGCTTTTAGAAGACGCACGCACGCATGCCTGGAGTAATCTCTCCAAACTGCTGTCATTGTCAGTTCCTTCACCAACATTTTTAAATGCATCCTCAAAATAGAAATTTTCTACAATACCTTCAGATCATATTTTGGGACATGAAAAACCAAAGAAGTGAATTATAATCTTTCAGGCATTCTAAGATCTTATAGGGAATATGTGTTAAATTAGTATGTAGCATCCTATATGAGATACACTGTGCAGTGAACTTAGCAGATTTGAATTTTTTTCTGGGCTCCTTTTTTCTATGTTCTTCCAATTCTCGTATATCTATTTTAGTACTGTTGTGATATATTTCTAATATGAAAAAACATTGAATTGAAACACTGATTTTTTTAATTCTTAGGTTTATTATACTTTAGTTCAACCTAGAATGGGTGAGGAGGCAGTGCCAATCCATTAGTCACTATAACCCTGAATGCTAAAATCTCAGTGTTCCCCAAAGCATCTTTTCCCATTTACCATGTAGGCAGGCAGTGGTGGAAAGCATACCCCACTGCATTTCTTCTTTATAGCACCCAGAAAGAGCCTTGCACATCTAAATGAATGGGTCCCTCAACTGGCAGTCTGAAAGACTATTTTGTGGACTAAGTGCTGTCTCACTGGAGAAAATGCCACAGAAGGTGCATAATAAAACAATGGGAACACAGCACTGTTAGGTAGTTTGAGAAACAGGAACCATGAGAAGACTGATTAACATCTAGTCAGTCTGAGCTTTTGTTTCAGGATTACATAGAGCTTTTTCTGGTTCAATAATTGAGAAGTCAATGGATATAGTATAACTAACATTCTGTGCAAAGTTTTGGGGGAAATTAAGATTAATACATACAAGACTAAAATGAGCAATAACACCTGAAAGTTAATCACATTCTTGCAAAGTTGAATATCAAAATACAGAGGGAATTTCCCCTCTGAATTAATACATTTACAAACCAATTTAAGAAGCAGTCATGTAGTGGAATATTGAACATGTGATGAAGAAGACTAGCTAGCATAACACATGGTGATTTTTAGAGCACCAGGGAGAGTCTCTGTGTAATGGTTGTCATTCGGGTGTCAGAATAGCTTCCATAGTGTTTATTCCATATGACACACAATACTGTGCACTGGACCTAGGCTAGCTATCTAGATTGTTCCTGTCATGAGGAAAATTTTGATGCCACTGGCAGACATTCTTAGCAGTAGCTTGCAAAGCTACTTCTTCATACAATGGCAACCTGCATGGTGAGTCATTCTACAAACTGAGAAAGTTCACACATAATGAGAAGCAACCATGGCTGAATTTCTCAGGAAGATAGCTCTAATGAGCCATCCACAACCCTGAAGCAGAGCAACAGTTTGGGTAGGCTAGTTAACCACCCCTACAACCCACCCTTATCAGATTCATCTATAAAGACTACCTATGGCACCCTGCCACAGCTCACATATGTAAAGGTTACTGACACTATTGCAAGGAGAAACTCTGTGGGGAAATTCACTTATTATGGTTTCTTGTAACATACAAACCAGATCCTTATCTCCACCATATGGTGCCTTTGTAAAATAAAATCTTTATTTTCTATACCACCTAATAGCCAAAGCTCTCCAGAGAGTGCACAATAAAATACAATATAAATAAAACAATAAAACATTGTAAAATTATATTAAAAAGTAAAACCATATTTAAACAATATCTTTACAATTAAAAAGCTAAAACCAGTCCATACTACTAGGCATGGAGAGAAACAGCTGTCACCCCCATATGGGTGCAACTGGTGAATGCCTCAGAATTGGTGGAGTTGGTAAACGCCTAAGCAAAGAAGACAGCCTTAACCTGCCATTGAAAAGATAATAAATTTAGTCCCGGGGGCTCTTGGGCCTTGTTCCATAATTTATGGGCTACCTTAGAAAAGGCTCTCTTCCTTGTTGCCATCAGCTGAGCAACTCCACATAGAGCACATTGTAGAACTCTGCATTAGAGATTACTAGGGCATAGACTACTGAAGCCAGGCTATTCCTGTCCAGATAGGGCTGTAGCTGGGCCTAGATGGTGAAGGGGTGAGTGCCACTGAGCCCACTTGAACTTCAAGCAACATGGATGCCTCAAGGAGCATCCCTGAGATATCAATGTGCTCCTTCAGGGGGAAGCGCAGTATCATCCAGAACAGGCTGAGCACCGCTCCCCCCCCCAAAAAAAAATTTGGCCAGAAGAATCACCCAGTAAGAGCATCTCACTTTGCCTGCATTAAGCTCAGGTTTGTTAATGCTCTCCCAGTCCATTATTATAGCCAGGTGCTGGTTTAGTACATCCAGTCTCACTTGCTGAAGATGAAAAGAAGAAATAGAACTTTGCGTCATCAGTACACTAATGGCAACACACCCCAAACCTTCAGATGACCCCACTCAGCAGTTTTATGTAGATGTTAAATAGCATGAGGGACAAGAGTGACCCCTAAGGAACTCCATAGGGCCAAGCAATATTCCCCAAGCACCACCTTCTGGTGATAGCCTCCAAGTAGGAGCTGAACCAGTGTATTGCAGTGCCCCCATTCCCAACTCAGACAGTTGCCCCAGAAGGATACCATGGCTGATGGTATCAAAAGTGGCTGAAGGATTCAGGAGTATCAACAGGGCTGTACTTCTCTTTCTTCCCTCTCTCAGCCTGAGGTCATTATACAGGCAACCAAAGCTGTTTCCATGCCAAAACCTAGAGTGTCTGGTGCTGATGCCCAACATCCACTCAAGGATCTTGTTCAAAAGGCAACATTTGCTACTGACCTAAAGTCTGCTACTGGGAAAATGTGGTAACTGCCACATATTGTTAGTTGTCCCACTCAGTAAAGGGATAACAGTTTTCAGTTATAATTATAATGCCAGCTATTGCCAAAAAGAGTGCTCATTGCCTTCAATTTGAGGAAACAGCCTTTTTGAGTTTCTAATCACAACCTCAGTCTTTCAAAATAAAATTGTTTAACAATCACTGGAAATTCTCAGAAAGTTTTTTGTATCAGAAGTCATCTATTAGCATAAAGAAAGTATCTTGATCTCTTTTTCCAATTTGCTCTAAAGTTTCCTTTTCAGAAGCAGTCCCTACAGAATATCCAAACTTTTCCAGAAGCAATCTGGGGATGCTGTGCTTCAAACGGAAGGAAATTATTAATTTGTGTGCATCCCCCAATTGACTGACTGACTATCTGTTGAAACAGAGACCATTCCCTTTAAAAAATCTCTCATACCAAATCCTGCTTTATGAATTAGGGAGCATTCAAAGAGGAGTTCAAGTTCAGTCAAGGCACACTTTGTGAAGGAAAATTAGTATGAAAAAATGAGGAGAAAATGGGCTATGTAGTCTCCAGGATCCAACCCCATGCCTAAACTATACATACAGAAGAATGGAATGATAGAACAGCTGCCTCTTCAGGTTGCAGGTGAAAAATGCCATTTTCTTAAGGCTCCCTATTAGGTGCAGAAAGGAATCCAACACAAAGAGCTTAGCTTTCCCCTAGGAAAGCCTACCTTTTCTCCACGATTCTTTAAAGATCTGAATTTACACGCTGTGGTTTGGTTTAAATACCTGTTCCTGTTGGTTGTTTTAGCTTTGTGCTGTATTTTGTTCATGTATATATAGGTGTTGCACTTTTTATCTGTGCCAGGTTTTAATTCTTTGTGGATACTATTTTATTACATTGTCATTCACAATGCTTGAAGAGACCTTGTCTATGAAACATTTTTTTAAAAATCAAACAAATAAATAGATAATATCTCTTTCCCTGAGGTTTTATTTCTTTATGTTCATTTTTGCCACATGGGAAATCACTGAACTGTGACACCCCTCCCTTGGAGCCTGAATAAATACAACCTAGTCTGTCACTCAGTCTGCTCTATTTGTAAAGCTTCACTATGACGCATGATATGTACAACACCACATACCATATATCCCTAATCTCATTCTGTTCAACAGTTATAAACCCAATCTGTCTCAAAAAGAAAGTAAAAATTTGATATTACCACGTGTTTATTATTTATTTCCTCGTAATCCTTGCTAATGTCAATGCATGAAAATGCAAGATGATACTATTTTGGGCACTGTTATTCTATCTCATGTGTCTAGCTTGCAACTAAAGCATTCATGAAGAATTCTCAGACTAGTAGGATACTCTGCTGCAGGTTCCCTTGGAAATAAACAAGTCCTCTTCAGCTATTACAGGGCAAACTGAGTGTGAAAGGAAGAAACTACTAGGTCCAGCAGTTTCTGAGGCTTGAAGAACTAAGAGTGTCAAAAGCACAAAATAAGCAGTATGCACACTCAGTGGATCACTCAAACAGCAGTTGATGACAATGGTCTGCAGCTGACCAAAGAGTCCTCTATAGTGATGATCACATTCAGAAGTGGGCAATCTCAAGCAAGCTAATTAGGACTTGACTGATGTTAAATCAACTTAGTTCAACTTAGCTCTTTCATTATATCCCCAATGTCATTAGTAGCAGGATATGGTCTAGATTCTTTCTTCCCTTCAACACGATTCCCAATACCTTCCTTTCTCAAATTAACCCTGGCAAGGCAGGATGGAAATGGCAGGAGAACAGCACTCCAGGAGAGGAGGTCTCTGGCTTCATGTCTCACTGCCTCTTTTGCCACCAGGAAGCATTGTGAACTACCTGTCTCAAGATACCTGGACACATTGGACACTCCTATACATGTTGATTAAAGCATCAAGGCATGGCCCTTTTCTGAACTAAGGCTCTGTTATGTTCACAAAAATGACTGAGAGCAGCATCGCTGGGAGGACTCTACTCTCGACCCTTCTGCCTGTTATTTTCCTATTGTGCCGTTTCCCAAATGTAGCCTGGTGAAAGAAAGAATGGCTGGATTGTGCGAGGAAGAAATGGAAATGCCCTCTCCAAATAGCCCCATGGCTATGAAAGAGAATCCTGTAATAGCAGGGGATCATGTACAGCAGCTTGAAGTCTATTCTGATCTTCAAGATATCTTGCAGGGAGTAGGGGAGATCATCTATGGGTTGGGAAAGGAAATAACAAATGGCAACAGTTCAGAACATCTTCCAGTTAGAGGGTCAAATTGGATAAATTCTGGGGGGCTGTATTCCACTGCTGAGTAGGGCCAAAGGAAAAAAGGAATGGGGTCAAAAATAGCAGCATATTTTAACTTAAAGCTTTTACTGGCAACAGAGGCTGAGAGGAAATGTTTCAAGATTTTATAATGGAGGGAAAAAAACAGACAACACCCAGAAAGTCATTAAATAGTTGGTGGTTGGGAGAATGGCATGGGGCCAGGCAAAGGGGGCATGGCCTTCTGGAGAACTTTAGAACTGAAATTCCAGGAGGGCCTGATTTGACTTTTGGAACTACTAAGGATTTGTAGCTGTGGTATACAGTTTGCCAGCTCCCTATGAACGTGCCCAAGTTTTAAGATCAGCACTGGAAGATTTGAGCCACTTCAGCAGATATAGAATTGATGAAGGCCTTAGTGGTGGCGGCCATATGGAACACTTTGACACCCCCCCCCCCCAATCTTAAGATGGGCATTGAAAGCCTTTTTATTCTGTGAAGTATTTTATGACTGACTTGTTGCAGTTCTAATTAGAGAAACTGCAACAAGAAGAAGCAGCAAGTGGGTCATGTTCTACAACTCAAATTTTGGCATGATTGCTATTGTTGTTGGATCATTAAACTATAAAATTAGCAAAGCAGTGCTATGCTGGTGAAGGCCAGGAGGTTGTGGATCAATCCTTTTATAACAGTCCTCCAGGAACAGTGGCAGTGCCAGAACTCTTACCAGTTCTATGCTGCTGTTCTTCTGTTCCTAACGATAATATTTCATGGGGGAAACCCAAAGTATTTCAGTTGTCTGTACTGTTTATATTGCTTTTATTGCTGCTTTAATGTTGGTATTTATAGAATCTTAATACTTTAGCAGATTTAATTATACTTTTAACTTCCATGTATCACTATTCATGTTTTAATTGTACTAGTTTTTAATGTTGTAAGTCTTCTTGAGTCTCCATACTGGGAATAAGCAGAATGTAAATACATATAATAATAGTATAGTAAGAATCCTTTTAAAAATCATGTTTAGGCTGCCCTGTATTCCCACAGGGAAATTTCTTTTTAAGGACTAGAATACAAGCAGCAGAGGATAATGCTCTGTTGCAGCCTTCTGCAGCTCAGTGGTCTCCAAATGACTGCAACTCTCTGACTGCAACTCTCATCATTTACCAGCCAGCTCTACCTATTAATTTGTCCTAGCTACACTCACTGAGGTTGAAACCATTCTTTAACCTTGGGAATCTTGCTGTTATGACAATGTTTAAGACACTGTGTGTGACACATTTGACATATGAGATATGTGATTGCGATGTTTGTCAGCCCAGTTACAAAACTGAATGACTAACCTTAATAATGCTTACATTCTCTTCCCCCTCTTGGCTAATGCTTGAGCCTCCATTAAACCACAATTTCTTATAGGATTACTGCTGGCTAGCAGAAGCTAACTTAGTTCTGGTGCTGAGTAATTCCTGATGGATTGGAGAACAAAATGTTGATTAGGAAATGGTGGGTTAGGATCAAGAATGTTCAGTAATGTTCAATTCACTGTGTGCAAAAGCAATGTAATAGAAAACTAAGGCCCTCAGTTTCAAAATGCACACAGAGTTTTAAGATAAGGCTGTTAATGCAAAAGCTGACTAACAGCTAGAAGCCAGCAGAGGTAAGAATTTCATGGCAAGGATTTCTTATATAGTCTGTACGGAAGACTAGGAGACAGGTACTTGGCAAAATGGATTAAAAACAAAATTAACTGATGAGTTGATTGTCATCAAGAAGTCACCAATACTTCAAAACAGAAATAAAGGGAAAGAAAGCTATGTCCTTAAGCAAAATTCAATAAACAGTATCTATGAACCCAAAATCATAAATATAGCACATGTTATGTGCTATGGGACAAATATTTCTTAGTCTATATGGTTCTAATCTGGAGGCTTCTTTCTAAAGCCCAGAGGGGTATCTTTTTTCTAGAACATGCATTTATGGTGCCAAGATACTAGAAACAGAATGGCTACATGTGGAAAAAATTTCAATCACAAATGATAAGAGCTAGAAGAAGAAAGGATATGTATTTTTTCTAGATTAGCTAACAGAGTGAACTTGTGAAAATTTTTAAAGGAATGGGTGTCACAGGAAATTGCTCACTAGTACAAAACCTCAAAATTCTGTGCCCACCCCCTATTGCAACTCTGGCCTAGCTCAAATATAATACTGGGTGTTCTAATAAATTGTGGTTTGCCGGAATATAATAGCTACAGCTGACAAATCCTGGAACAGTTTTTCAAAGCAGCATTAAATAAAAATTTATTTATGAACAAACATATTGGTGTAGACAAAGATTCACAGCTGTTTCAGAGGTGATAGAAACATAACAAATTATCTAACCTATCACTTGATTGCTGTTCACTTGCAGACACAAATGACAGGGATATTATGTGCCAAGCACAGGTTGTATCAGGGAGTCTTCTTAAAGAAATGTCAAAACACTTTTCAGTAGATTATACATTAATTTTTCCCTCTGATCATTAGTTGCAAGACTTTAATCACTTGTACAGAAACATTCATTTTTAAAGCCATAGATTGTTGCTGTCATTACTAGAAGACACCAATGCATTTTTTTTTATAACACTAATAAATTTCTGTTGGGCTCTCATCCAGTCAGTGTTATATATCTGAAGGTTTTTTCTTTCCAAAAAGCTCTGAGTGTTGTAGCAGCTACCAGGAAGAGACTTATCATACACAGATCACTACCTTTCCTGTTCAAAGTTCTGGAAATTGCAATACAAACTGGAAAATCATTTTCTCCCCTTCAGCATTCAGAAGGGTTGGCTTTATAGTAACATACTTCTATCTGGCCTTTTCTACACCTTTTCCTATATCACACATGCTTTCAGCTTAGACAGCCTTCTGGGCCAGTTGCTATGACCAAGTCACCCTCTCTCCAAATCTCCTGAATGATTCCTTTCTTCTGCAGTCTCAGTTATGCTTCCTGACCCAATGGTCAAAAGGCCCATGGTTTACACATTCCCCTTGTTACAGCATTCTACTGGCAATTCCAACCTTTATTGTGATTTCTCTTTTAAGTACATTGGTCCATTTTTTCTTGTTGCCTTCTGAAAAATACCACTTAATCCAGCTCTCCTTAAAAACCAGCATTTATTGCCATGTCAACAATAATTTAGAAATACGTAGTACCTTCTAATGATACAATAAATTATGCATGCCTACATACCATAAATGGTTCCAGACACATGTAGACATACTGCCATTTTGACCTTCCCACTGGGGGAGGGGGGAGATGAATGTTCTCATCTTACTTGCTAAGTGACAAATGCACTTTTAAATAGTAATGCTGCTGCTCTTCAATTATCTTAAGAGAAATCAGAACACTCCATTTGACAAGAGGAAGCAAGCAAGAATATCTGCCCAAAATTTGCAGGCCCTTAAACAGAAAAGCCCTCAGTGCAAACCTCTACACAACACACATGGAATATTAATGTTTATGCCCTCACACCAAGATCTCCCTCTACATGGAAAGGTTTGCATACCATCATCACCATGTGGAGAGAGCAAGCAAGCATCTGAGGAATTTACAGAGCAATCCTCTAACCATTTGAAACAGCATACCAAGAGAACAATTCAAAAATGCAATGATGGTAGAAAAGTAAGGGCTCTTTGTTGCTGCCATTGTCACAAAGTAGACCTATTAGTGAACTCTGTCTTGTTTTGACTACAAGACTCATACCATTTGTGATCTGCTCTTTACCACACTTGTTCCAGTTGAATATTTCACAGTCTGTTCTTCTACTCCAAATTGCTTTCTGAGCCTTGAAGTCTTATTTCCAACTGTACAAACATGACTCTGGAAACCCACATGGTAAAAATAACTGGGGGATTAATTTCATACCTGGATAGAGAAAGGTTCAGAGCACTTCTCTTGTTGCAGCTTCTCTATGGTGAAGCCCTCTTCCTTAATGTGAATCGCATTAAAAACTGGCTACAGGAGTACATTAATTTTTGCCATATGAAGGCTATTTTAAAAATAATTGAGTAGTTTTCGTGCAGATTGATCAATTATTGTGCAGGGTCACCACACTTCACAGGCTATGTACATACAAAGAGACTGAAACCAAGGGGATGCATCTTGGGGAATAGGCATACTGGCTTGGAGAATGTGCATATTATCTAGCGATGGTACAATAACCTATTAAGTTATGCACATTCCCCAGGGCCTGTTGGGGATTATGCACAATGGTCAGAAAATGTGCAAACTACAGGCAAGTTCACTGCCCGTAAGAATGTTGTCTATGATGTATAATGCCTGGAGAATATGTTTACTATTTTCTTCATGAACAGAATGTACACAATGGCCAATTGTTATGCATGCGAACTGTTCAATTCGGATGACACCTACCATACCTGTGTGTACAGAAAACAACTTTGGAGTCATCCTATATGGACATCCCATGGAGGGCAAAAGGAGTGGAGAGGCTTGGACTGCCTCCATGCTCCTGTTTTCTCCAAAAGATTTGATGTCATTCATCTAAATGTTCTCCCCCTCTTCATGAGCAGGACAGGCTGAGGCATCATCTGGATTCTTCATGGAATGTTGATGCCTGATTCCTACCTTCTCTGCTCCTGTGGAATACTCCCAATAGCACCTGCTCTGAAGACAGAAGATTGCATTTGCAGCTGCAGCTGATGTGGAAAGAACTGCATCAGCTTCAAATATAGGGTTCCTGTTGCTTTTTCATGGTGGCAGTGGGGACTCCAACTTTTCATATGGCCAGTCAAACAGCATCTACTGGCCATAGGATTGTGCCCTAACACACCTAGCTTTGCCCTAATGAAGGCAAAAGATGAAGAAATAAAGAAGTGGAGGGACTTTATGAGTTAGACATAATCTGAATATAGAACTCTTGTGAGACAGGAAAGTGGCATACAGTCCTATTCTCAGATTAAAATACTGGTAATATGGGAAAGAACAACTTTAGTAGAAAAGCTATCTTTTATTTTCTCCAGAATCTTTAATGGATTTCAGTCCAGAATTTATCAGAATATCATGATCAAGTAGACTAATGAGTCTATAAAAAGCAATAATTTTAAAGCTTTGCTCATATATTGGTTCAAAATAGCCCAAGAATTCTCTTTTCAGTTTGAAGCACTAAGTAACAATTCCCATTCAGAATTCCAATCTACAAATATTTCTCTGTTACAGTAAAGGGAAGCAACTACTCAAACAGTTACATAATATACATTTATAATACACTTATCACAAATATACATTCAACAACCCCCTACTATTCAGCTGACCCTGTGCCCAAACTAGCATGGCCTACCACCCAATTGTTTCTGCCAGTGGTGAGGAGTTTGGGTTTGAGGATATTATTTTCCGTGTGGGAGAAGAGTTCCATCAGAACAGTAATTCCTGAAAGCCATTATGACTTGAAGCTTGTTTCAAGCCCTAAGTAACTACCTTCAGAAAGGGAAAATGTTTACTCATCCAACACAGGTACTAGGAAGTCAGAATATGTTTAAGGGAGAATGAGAATACACAGTAGTGGAGGGTGGTAGTAGTGGTGAAGATTTTGCTTTTACAATGAAAGCCACATTAAATATTATTATTGTGTCTAGCAGTTGCCTACACATAACCCCAGCTCCTATGTCTTACTGTATCAAAGACTTTAACAAAGCCTAAGTATGTTCACAATGCACAGGAGGATAACCAAAAGGAACACCCCACTGTGAACAATGAAAAGACAATCAATCTGACTTATAAGAAACATAGGCGGGTGGGAGGGAGGGAGGAAGCATTTAATTATTTGTTGCAAATCACTTAGAGAACTTTGGCTATTGGAAGGCAGGCAGAAGGATGTAAAGGGTGTACACTATGTTAGCCTTACAATCAGAATTGAATCCTCAAACGTTACATTGATCTTTCCTTTAAGCCACTTCCTTTAAACACCTTTGAGGGTGGAAGAACATAGGCTTATTCAGGGCTAGGACCTCAGAGCTGGGATTATAAGAGCCAAGCCGGGCCTACACCCCTGGAAAGATCAACACTGGTTGCCTCCCTGAGGATGCAACTGGGCCTTGAAGAGGCGGAAGAAGTGGGTGTTGGGGTACAGTGGAGACAAGTGGGGCTGAAAATGGCCTTCTAGATGCAGTGCATGCTGTGAGACTGCTGCCACCACCATTGCACCTCACTCCATGCACTGGATGCATGCAAGCCTCCAAGGTCAGAGGGCACTGGATTTACTGAAGAGCAACTTATTAGTAAAAGCAGGTTGCTTACCTGTAACTGATGTTCTTTGAGTGGCCATCTGTGCAGTCACACATATGGGGTGCTGCGCCTGTGCAGTGCCTATGGCCAGGAGATTGATAGCTAACGGTTTTGGCGGGAAAAACTCCGCTCCCCTCCCCCCCCAGTAGTATATATGGAACGGAGTGTCCGCCATTTTCCAGTCTTTGATAAACCGGATGTTCGCTCTCTAGAGAAAAAAATGTAACTAAGGAAAAATGTTGTAGGTACCGATGACAAGTTAGGAAATACTGTGTAGGTACCGAGAATAAAGAACAGTATGGTACCGATATTAAGTTCCACCCAGAGACACCGAGCAGGGCCAACGGGTGGGTTGTGTGACTGCACAGATGGCCACTCGAAGAACATCAGTTACAGGTAAGCAACCTGCTCTTTTTCGTCGTGGCCTCTGTGCATCACACATATGGGTAGATTAGCAAGCTTACCCTGTCTGGAGGAGGAAAGGTGTCATCAACGAAGAACAGCTGACAGAACGGCTCTTCCAAAGGAACAGTCCTGTCTCGCATGGACATCTAGACGATAATGTTTAGCGAATGTGCATGGACTGGCCCAGGTGGCCGCCCTGCAGACATCGTCAATCGGGACCCCCGCCGCAAAGGCTGAAGAAGCAGCTAGTGCTCAAGTAGAATGACCCCTTGGGGTTGTAGGTAAGTCTATCTTAACCAACTGGTAGGACAGAGTAATAGTGTGAACAATCCATTTGGATAGTCTTTGGGGGGTAACAGGAAATCCTTGGTCCTGCTCAGAGTATTCAACAAAGAGCCAATTGGAGCGTCAAATAGATTCAGTCCTTGATCTATAAAAGGCTAAGCAGCGCCATACATCGAGCACGTGTAAGGATCTCTCAATCGGATTCGATGGAGATGGAAAAAACGCAGGTAAGACGATCTCTTGACATGTGAAAAGAAGTAGCCACTTTCGGTAGAAAAGACGGATCCGTTCACAGAACAACTTTCTCCCTATGGAAATTCAAATAGGGAGGGTCTACCCTGAGGGCACAGAGCTCACTAGCTCTTCGAGCTGATGTAACCGGTACAAGAAAAGCAGTCTTCCAAGAAAGAAGGCACAAATCGTAGTCGCCAAAGGTTCAAATGGAGCTCTTGTTAGTGCTTGTAATACCTCTGAAAGACTCCAAGTCAGCATAACTGGTCTGATCGTTGGATGAAGGTTATGCAGCCCTTTAAGGAATCTCTTTATCAATGGTTGAGAAAAAATGGAGGATCCCTGAATTGTACCACGGTAATAAGAAATTGCCACCATGTACACCTTTATGGAAGATGGCTTAAGTCCTAAATGGTGGAGTTCTAAGAGGAACTGAAGAATAGTCTTTATGGAGGCTGAATATGGAAGAAACGAATGAGACTCGGTAAAAGTAGAGAATCATCGCCATTTAGCCGCGTATGATTTTCGGGTTGATGGTCTCAATGCAGATTTGAGAATGTTCTGAATTTCCAGGTGGAAAACTGTCGAACCCGATGGAAAACTTGTTGAATCCGATGCAGCAGGGTAAGCAAATGGATTCGAAGCCTGGACTCAAGTGTCGGATGCGGGGACACGATCCGTATAAGAGGTAGATGCCGTTGGTACCGAGTCAGCACCGACTGTCATCGAATCCGCCAGGCTGTTAATTTCAGCGTTGTTAAATCTGGGTGGCAAACTGTGCCCTCTTGCTGAGTTATGAGATATGGGACAGATGGAAGTTGAAGATATTTGTCATGACATATTCGAAGAATGTTGAAAACCATGCTTGACGTGGTCACCATGGGGTTATCAGCACTCCTGTGGCCCCATCGTGAACTATCTTCGATATTACTCTCATAATGAGAGGAATCGGAGGGAAAGCGTAAAAGTTCCCAAGGGATATTGTCCCAAGGGATCATAAAAGCATCCCCTGACGATCCCTGTCCAATTCCCGCTCTCTCGCATACCCTGTTCTGCTGGGTAGCGAACAAATCCATGTCTGGATGTCCCCAGCGATGGAAGAGTTGGTCGCATATCTGCCGATCCAGCTCCCATTCGTGAGATATCGACATTTGTCTGCTTAGAAGATTGGCCTTGACATTGTCCATACCAGCTAGATGTACTGCTACAAGAGCAATGTCTCTCGGGATGCACCAGTCCCATATCTGCATTGATAGCCAAGACAACGTGGGCGACTTTGTCCCGCCTTGTTTGTTCAGATAAAAGACTGTGGCAATGTTGTTTGAGGTTATCTGAACGACTCGGCCGAAGAACGTCCTCAAACGATCGTAGGACCTTGAATACTGCCAGAAGTTCTAGGAAATTGATATGATTCTTGGACTCCTGTCGATTCTAAACACCTTGAGTGCGTAGATCGGAACACACTGCTCCCCATCCAAGCAGGGATGTATCAGTACCGAGAGACACTGAAGGACACCGGGGTTGGAACGGAACCCCAAGGGTCAAGTTGGCCGGAACTGTCCACCATATCAGAGACTGTAGAACAGAGGAAGGAAGCAGAATTAACTTTGTGGGCAAGTCCACTTGCGGTTGAAACATCTTGTTGAAATAGAGCTGGAGAGGGCGAAGTCGAAGCCTGGCATGGGGGACAATGGCGACCGACGCAGCCATGTGTCCCAAGAATCTTTGGATGGATACGGCAGGAACCATCCCGTCTCGTTGCATTCGACAGATGTGTCGGGCAAGTGTGTGCTGCCTGTCTTGTGGAAGGGATGCTTTTGCCACCGTGGAGTCCAGATGGGCTCCGATGAAATTGATCATCTGTGCAGGAACAAGAGAGGATTTCTCGATGTTAATGCAAAGTCCAAGATCCTACAGCAGGGTACAAGTCATACGTATAGAGGAAAAAAGTCCTTCTCTGGTCTGAGAGACCAATAACCAATTGTCGAGATAAGGGTAAATTCGAACACCACGTAGTCATAAAAATGCACAGACTGGGGCCATACACTTTGTAAAAACCCTTGCTGGGGTAGCCAGCCCAAAAGGTAACACCGTGAATTCAAAAATTTCAGATGCAACAGCAAAATGAAGGAAATGCCTATGACATGGATGGATCGAAATGTGGAAATAGGCATCCCTCAAGTCCAATGAGGCGAACCAGTCCTCTCTCCTCAGCAACGGCAGGATATTTTGAATGGTGGTCATCCTGAATTTCTTTGTTGTGATAAACCTATTGACGTTTCATAAGTCCAGTATCGGGCGGAGACCACCGTCCCGCTTCGGGACCGTGAAATATCTCGAATAGAATCCATGGAGTCCTACAGATCGAGCTATTTGACAAATTGCTCCCTTATGGAGAAGCTGTCGAACTTCATCGAGTAATGCCGGTGAGCATGGTGTAAACCAGATCGGGCTCAATGGAGGAACGATGTTGAATTCTATCCGATATCCGTGCTGAATGATGGATAACACCCACCTATCAGATGTGATGGACTTCCAAAATGGGAGTCGATCTTTCAGCCGGTCCCCAAATGAGAGAGGAGTGGGTGGGGTAGGGAGTAGAGGAAAGGTTTGCCTGTCCCATCAACGTTGTCGCTTGTTGCCATCGAAACGGCGATGGCCCTGTTGAAAACGTTGTGGCGGCTGTTGTCGTTGGTGTTGAGGCTGCTGTCTAAATTGGTACGGCTGCCGATATGACGGACTGCTCCAAGACCACTTACGTTGGGCTTGAGGCTGCATTTCCATGCACCGAGCCGTCATCCTGGACTCATGGATTTTCTTCAGTTTGTGGTCGGTCTTGGAGTAGAAGAGCCTGGACCTGTCAAAGGGCATCTCCTCAATATGCCTCTTCATCTCCTCTGGGAAGTTGCAATTATGCAACCACGCATGTCGCCGGAGGGAGATGGCACCGACCAGGGCCCTGGAGTCGGTGTCAACATGATGTCTCGCTGTGGAAAGCTGTTGAATTGCGACCTGCATAGCCTCCTTTATGAAAACTTTTGCAAGGTCGCCTTGGTTGTCCGGGAGAGCGGAGATCACACTGTTTAGGCGCTGCATAATAAAATACTGGTATCACGCCAGTGTCGCCTCGTAATCTGATATCCGCAAGCCGAGTCCAGAGGCCGCATAGACTCGGCATGCTAGAGAGTCAATTCTCCTCCCCTCCTTATCACGGGGCGCGGTGTGACCCCTTGTATCTCTGCCCTGCGAAGACTCCACCACGACCGAGTTTGGTTTAGGATGACGTAGGAGAAATGGAATGTCCTCCTCCCGAACCCAGTACATAGCTTCGTATCTCCTCGATGTTGGTTCAGGATGGGCAGGCAGGTCCCATGGCTGGGTCACTGCTTGCCGTAGGGTGGTAATAAGTGGCAATACTATAGACGTCGACTGCTCTCCCTGAACCACATCATAAAATTTATCAGTGCTGGGACCGGGCCGTTGTAGGGCATCGATCTCCAGCGACTGAACCAGGCGAGACATCAGCTCCGCGAAGGAGATATGGGATTCATCGGGGGATCCAGGGCCGAGATGTCACCGCGGCATCTGGAGAAGTGGAGTTGACGTCGGACTCATCTGAGTCCATCCCATAGCATGGGGGAACACTGGAGGAAGACTCTCTGGGAGACACGGACCGACTGCTCTCCCTAGTCGGTCTCATTGGTATGTGCCTCGGAACCGGAGATGTTGGACGGTCCCAAAGAGCTGGTGCAGAGGGATGGTCTCGAGGAGCCGGATAGTGTCCAACAGAGTGGTATTCCCCCCGTCCGTGATAGAATGAAGATTGGGGATGGTACCAGTCGTCAGATCTTCTGTCAGACGAACGGCTTCTACGACTCCTCGAGGGAGACATCTCAGTCTCTGCATCCAGTCTTGCTGGGGGCATAGGTGTGGGAGACCTAGCCCTGGGTGGGGAGTCTCAAACCTCTCCAGCAGAGATCGATTCCCGATGTGGAGCTTGTGGAGGCTCACTTGTTGGTCCGCCCACGCACCGAGGGGACCCCGGAGGGGTAACCCTCATAGCCGCTTGAAGAGTCGGGCCTGGTGGGGTCACTACTGCGACAGCCGTCAGGACCGAGGGCGCTGACGAACCTGAGTCTCGATGCTTGGGATGCTTAGGATTCTTCGGTTTGTGAAGCGGCTTCGTGGCCTTATTTTTCTTGGCCTTCTCATGATCAGACGGCTTTTCAGAGCCGCTGTGCTTCCGCTTTTCACGCAGCTTTTTTGGCGGGGAAGCAGGTCGATCGCCCATGGTGGACGCGCCTTCATCCGAAGGGCATGAGGGCGGGGCAGTGGAGGAAGAGGCTGGTGGCGCAGACGAAGCTGGACGGGTAGTTGCAGTCGAAGCAGAGTGAGTAAGCAGTGGATCCGATTGCAAGAGCACGCGGTCCCACAAGAGCGTACATAGGCGATTCTCACGGTTCTTTCTAGCCTGCTTCGAGAAGGCCAGACAATGGCTGCACTTGTCTGTCCTATGACCCTCTCCCAAACAGAGGAGGCATAGATCATGCGGGTCTGCTGGGGACATTTTGGACCCGCACTCCGCGCACTTGTGGAAGGCCACTCGTTGCGCCATCGTAGAAAGGAAAGAGAGAAGACAGTGCAGAGGGAGAAGAAAATATTTTTGTTTTTGTTTTTATAGGAAACTAGAAGAAAAGTGAACAAACGAGAGAACAATGAGAACTATCAGAAGGGATATATAACTTGGAAAGAAGAAGAATCGCAAACGTGAAAAAGGGACAAGAAACAGTCAGAGCGAGAGCGAAAGCGGCACGAGGCACAACAAACAGCGGTCACAAAGACTGGAAAATGGCGGACACTCCGCTCCATATATACTACTGGGGGGGAGGGGAGCGGAGTTTTTCCCACCAAAACTGTTAGCTATCAATCTCCCGGCCACAGGCACTGCGCAGGCGCAGCACCCCATATGTGTGATGCACAGAGGCCACGACGAAGAAAAGCAGGTTGCTTACCTGTAACTGATGTTCTTCGAGTGGCCATCTGTGCAGTCACACATATGGGTTCTGCGCCTGCGCAGTGCCTTTGGCCGGAAGATTGAAAGCTAACGGTTTTTGGTGGGAAGCTCCGCTCCCCTCCCCCACAGGCTATAAAGAGCGGAGCGTCCGCCATTTGTTCAGTCTTTGACGACCGAACGTGCGCCCCCTTGTGGAAAAATTCTCGGTATGATCGGTACCAAGAAAAAAATGGGAAACTTTCGGTACCGATGAATGAGTCCACTCACCGACACCGAGCGGGGCCGGCGGGTGGGTTGTGTGACTGCACAGATGGCCACTCGAAGAACATCAGTTACAGGTAAGCAACCTGCTTTTCTTCGTCGTGGCCTCTGTGCATCACACATATGGGTAGATTAACAAGCTTACCATCAAAGGAGGAGGGAAGGTGTCCTTATTGTAGGACGGAGGAGAGTACAGCTCTACCGAAAGAGCAGTCCCGTCGAGCCCGAACATCGAGACGGTAGTGCCTGGCGAAGGTGCAAGGGTTCGCCCAAGTAGCGGCTCGGCAGACGTCATCGATCGGGACTCCGGATGCGAACGCAGAAGACGTAGCGACAGCTCTAGTAGAATGGCCTCGGGGAACTGTAGGCAGTTCGAGCTTAGCTAACTGGTAGCACAAAGTAATAGTGTGGACTATCCACTTAGAGAGCCTTTGAGGAGTGACTGGGTCGCCCTGATCTCTAGTCGAATATTTAATGAACAGTTTATTGGATCGCTGAATAGACTCTGTTCGCGATCGATAAAAGGCTAAACAATGCCGAACGTCGAGGGAGTGCAAGGATCTTTCCAAGGGATTCGATGGCGATGGAAAAAAGGCAGGCAGTACAATGTCTTGTCCTGTATGGAAAGGTGTAGAGACTTTGGGCAAGAAAGATGGGTCGAGACGTAGAACGACCTTTTCTCTGTGGAAGTTCAGATAAGGGGGGTCGATGCGGAGGGCACAAAGCTCACTAGCTCTCCGGGCTGACGTGATAGCTACAAGGAACGCCGTCTTCCACGAAACTAATCGGAGATCCACAGTCGCCAAAGGTTCAAAGGGGGCCCTCATAAGGGCCTGTAGAACTACAGAAAGGCTCCACGTGGGCATAACCGGTCTAATCAATGGATTGAGGTTATACAGTCCTTTCAAAAATCTCTTTAGAATAGGATGAGAAAACAGGGATGATCCATCGACTAAGCCACGGTAGTAGGCTATTGCGGCCATATACACTTTAATAGAAGACGGCTTCAGTCCGGAGTGATGCAACTCCAGAAGGAACTGAAGAATTTGATCAATTGATGAGACAAGCGGGGAGAACAAATGAGACTCGGCGAAGGCGGAAAAACGCTTCCATTTAGCTGTATATGACTTTCTTGTGGACGGCTTTAGAGCAGCGTCGATAATATGCTGAATCTCAGGGTGCAAGAGCATTGGGTTCGAATCCGACGGGGTTTGAGCCGAACCCGATGGTATAGAGAGATTGTGGCAGTGAGAAGCACCCGCATAGTTGGACTCGAGAATCGGGGCCGAAGCAGTCGAAGTGATCGTTGAAACCGATGAATTAATAGAAGCTGTAGGATTTGAGGCTCTTGAATCCGTCGCTGGCCCCAATCGAAGGTTAATCATCGAATTCGCCACGCTGTCAGATTCAATGAGAGCAAATCCGGATGACGAAGTGTGCCGTCCATTTGCGTTATAAGATACGGAAGTGACGGAAGATGAAGAAACTCCCCGCGGGAGATGTCGAGCAGTTTCGCAAACCACGGTTGGCGTGGCCACCAGGGGGCAACTAGTATCCCCGATGCACGGTCGCTCACTATCTTCGCTATGACCCTCATCAGAAGAGGGATCGGAGGGAAAGCATAAAAGTTGATGTTGTCCCAAGGGATCATGAATGCGTCCCCTAGGGATGCTTGTCCGATTCCCGCTCTTGAGCAGTAAGTCTCGCACACCCTGTTCTGTTGGGTAGCGAATAGGTCCACATCGGGAAACCCCCAGCGCCTGAACAGGTGGTTGCGCGTGCGAGGATCCAGTTCCCACTCGTGTGAAGTGAGGATGTGCCTGCTGAGGAGATCCGCATGTACGTTGTCTGTGCCTGCCAGATGAACGGCTATCAGAGTGATGTGTCTCTGAATGCACCAGTCCCAAATCGTCATAGAAAGCCTGACTAAGGTCGGTGACTTCGTCCCTCCTTGTTTGTTCAGATAAAAAACGGTCGCTATATTGTCCGAAGTTATCTGAACGATCCGATGACGAATGAGGTCTTCGAAAGAACGAAGGGCTTTGAAGACTGCCAGCAGCTCTAGGAAGTTGATATGATTCGTGGATTCTAGGCGAGTCCACGTTCCCTGGGTAGACAGGCCAGAGCAGATCGCCCCCCATCCTAGGAGAGATGCATCGGTACCGAGAGTTACCGAAGGGGGTTGCGGCCTGAAGGGAACTCCCACCACGAGATTGGTCGGCTTTAGCCACCAGCACAGGGAGTGGAGCACGGAAGACGGGATCCGAATTCGTTTCGACTGTGAGTCTCTTTGCGGATGATACACTTTGTTGAAAAGTAATTGCAGTGGGCGAAGCCGAAGTCTGGCATATGGAACTACGGCAACTGTGGAGGCCATATGCCCCAGGACCCTCTGGATGGATCTCGCCGTAACCGTTCCCTCTCGTCGAATTCGATGGATATGGCGAGCGAGAGTCTGTTGCCTGTCCTGAGGAAGGAAGGCTTTTTCCAACGTCGAATCTAGGCGAGCTCCAATGAAGGTGATCGTCTGTGTCGGAAGAAGAGAAGATTTTTCTGTATTAATACGTAGACCCAGACTATCTAGTAAGGCACGGGTTGTATGGATGGTGTCTAGTAGTCCTTCTCTGGATTGCGAGACTAGCAGCCAGTCATCAAGGTACGGGTAAACTTGTATGCCCTGAAGGCGTAGGAAGGCACAGACAGGAGCCACACATTTGGTAAAAATTCTCGGAGCTGAAGCCAGTCCGAAGGGTAAAACTTTAAACTCATAAAGTTGGTTTGCAACAGCAAAACGAAGGAAACGCCGGTAATTTGGATGAATTGAAATATGAAAGTAGGCGTCCTTCAGGTCCAGTGAGGCGAACCAATCCCCTCTCCTTAACAACGGCAAGATGTTCTGAAGGGTGGTCATACGGAACTTCCTCGGTATAATAAACTTATTCAAGTCCCGTAAATCCAAAATCGGACGTAGACCGCCGTCCCGCTTGGGGACTGTAAAGTATCTGGAATAGAATCCGTGGAGTCCGTCAGATGGGAATACTTGACGAATCGCTCCTTTAAGGAGAAGTTGATGTATTTCGTCGAGAAGTACCGGCGAACATGAAGTGGACCGGATTGGACTCGATGGAGGGATGATGTCGAATTCTATTCGATAGCCGTATTGAACGATGGACAATACCCACCGGTCAGATGTGATGGACTCCCAAATGGGGAGTCGGCTTTGGAGCCGGTCCCCAGATGAGAGGGGGGTGGGTATTAAAGGAGCGTGAGGAGTGGTTCGCCAGTCCCGTCAGCGCTGTCTCCGGTCGTCGAAACGACGGCGGCCCTGTTGGAAGCGCTGCTGGGGCGGAGGACGGCAACGCTGCTGTTGTTGCTGCTGGCGAGGTTGTGGCAGCTGTCTCTGTTGGTATGGCTGCCTGTAGGATGGCCGATTCCAGGACCACTTACGTCTGGTATGTGACTGGATCTCCATCCTGTGCGCCGTCATTCTTGACTCATGTAGCTTCTTGAGTTTATGGTCGGTGCGCGAATGGAAGAGTCCCGAGCCGTCAAAGGGCATCTCTTCTATTCGCCGCTTCGTTTCCTCCGGGAAATTACAACTCCGAAGCCATGCGTGTCTCCGAAGGGAAACGGCACCGACCAAGGCCCGGGAGTCAGTGTCCACGTGATGACGTGCCGTAGACAACTGCTGCACCGCGACCTGCATGGCTTCCTTAATCAGGACCTTCGCAAGGTCACCCTGGTGGTTCGGGAGGGTGGAGGCGACGTTGTGGAGGCGTTGCATAATAAAATATTGATAGCGCGCCAACGTCGCCTCATAGTTAGAAATGCGAAGTCCTAAGCCCGAGGCAGCATAGACCCGTCTGGCCAGGGAATCTATTTTCCGGCCCTCCTTATCCCTCGGCGCCGTATGTCCCCTCGCCTCCCTGCCTTGCGAGGATTCGACGACCGCCGAGTTTGGTTTTGGGTGCTTTAATAGCAAGGGAATGTCTTCTTCCCTGACCCTGTACATAGATTCATATCTACTGGACGTCGGCTGGGGATGTGAAGGCAGGTCCCAGGGCTGCGTCATCGCCTGCCGCAGAGTAGTTATAAGTGGCAGGACGATAGAAGTTGATTGCTCCCCGCGGACGACGTCGTAGAACTTATCCGTCGACGGTCCCGGGCGCTGGGCAGCGTCAATGTCCAGGGACTGGACAAGCCTCGACATCAGCTCCGCGAAGGAGACGTGTGACTCATCGGGTGACGCAGGATCCTGGGATGTCACCACGACGTCCGGAGAAGTTGAGTCTACGTCAGAGTCATCCGAATCAGCACCATAATATGGCGGGGCAGAAGATGACGACTCCGCCGGTGATAAGGAGCGGCTGCTTCTGCTTCACGGGGATCGAGGCGGCACCCTCCTCAAATCCACAGCCCGGGGCGGAGGTGAGGATCGCGCTCTGGGAGCAGGGTAGTATCCCACAGAGAGCGGGTCTCCCCAAGGTTGGTAGTAGGGACGACACCAACTTTCCGGGCGTTGTTCTACTGAGCGGCTCCTCTGATTCCCTGGTGGGGACAGGCCAGCTTCTGTCTCCAATGTCACCGCGGGCATCGGTGTCGGTGACCTCGCTCTGGGAGGGGAGTCCTGAATTTCCCCGTCCGAGATAGACCCCCGTAGAATTGGAAGGGATGCTGGCGGGAGGTCAACCACACGTCGGGGAGACCCCTGAGGGGTGACCCGCATAGCCTCTTGGAGGATCAGTTCGGGCGGGGTCGGTATCGTAACCGCCACCAGTACCGAAGGGCCTGTCGGTTCCGAGTCCCGATCTTGGGAACGATCCGTAGGCTTAGCCTTCTTTGGAGGCTTAGAGGCCTTTTCCTTCCTGGCCTTCTTATGGCCTGCCGGCTTGTCTTCAGCATGTTTGCGCTTCTCATGCCTCTTTTTTGGTGAGGCAGAGGGGGCCAGCGAAGCGGACGCGCCTTCATCCGAAGGGCGTGAAGGAGGAGCCACAGAAGCGGAGCCCGGTTTTGGGGTAGGGATGAGCGGGTCTGATTGCATCAGAGCCCTATCCCAAAGGAGCCTCCGAAGCCGGTTTTCGCGGTTCTTCCTAGCCTGTTTAGAGAAGGCTAGGCAGTGAACACACTTATCCGTCCTATGCCCTTCCCCAAGGCAGAGGAGGCATAGGTCGTGCGGATCGGTCGGTGCCATCTTTGACCCGCAATCAGCACATTTGCGGAAAGCCGCCCGCTGCGCCATCGCAGAAAGAGGAAGAAAAGAGAGATAGTGCAGAGGGTAAGTATATATTTTTTTGATTTTTTTTTTTTTTAAATCGAAGAAGTGAGAGAGAACTACACAACGGGAAAAACGAAGTAACGGGAAAGTAGTTTAAGGGCAATATATATATAGAGAGAACCAGAATGGCCAAAGCGAAGGACGAAAGCGGCGCGAGGCACAGCGAACGGCGGTCGCAAAGACTGAACAAATGGCGGACGCTCCGCTCTTTATAGCCTGTGGGGGAGGGGAGCGGAGCTTCCCGCCAAAAACCGTTAGCTTTCAATCTTCCGGCCAAAGGCACTGCGCAGGCGCAGCACCCATATGTGTGATGCACAGAGGCCACGACGAAGAACTAAAACTTGTATCTTACTACAAAGATAGCGATGATATGTTTTTTTATCAGGAAACTAGAATGACCAAGAGAACAAAATTTTGTAATAGTAGCTGATCCTTTAAGGTCAGTCCACATCTGTGCTAAACACCAACTCAGTGACTTACCCTGAATGCAGTTCCTTCCTCTATTATAGTAGGCAGCTGAGAAAGACATATATCCACAGCAAGGTCCCAAGCTTGCCTGGGGGAAGATAGATTATGGCAGCATTAGAAGTTTAACATAATTGACTGTAGAAATAGATGTATGATACCAGACGAACTCACTTTGCCCCCTGTACTTCATTGCTATATGAAAGTAAAATAAGGAACAGTAATAAACCTTAGCTTAGCATTTTCTTCCTTATAGGTGTTTACGAATTATTCTTCACCACTTAAATGCTTCTCAGAATAGCTATCAATTTCAAAACAAATGATTTTAAACAACTCATCACATCAGGACATTAATACAGAACATTAAGAATAGCTATTGATGTTAAAAACAATTAAATCTCCAAGCCAGTAAGATAAAACCTAGATTAATCCATCCAATGGGCTGGAGCAAACAAAAGTGGCTTTTGCTAGGCAATGAAAAGATAAAAAGCTGGAGTGAAATTAATCTCTCTGGAGACTGAATTTCAAAGATAGGGTGCCATTATTGAAAAGTTCCTACCTCTTTACCACCTGAAATATTCCAAAGGTCCAAACAGGTTTGTGTAGGAGCACATAGTTCTTGAGGTATATAATAAAGAAGAAAGTGCCCCAGAATAGATGGACACTGATTCTTTGTATTTTAAATACTGTAACTATTGCTCTGCCTTTTTAATGTTTATTAATAACAAATGCTTCACAAAGAACATGTTATCTTTTCAGGTTAGGATCCACTTTGTATATGCTTTAGTTTTATGATCATTTTTGAAGTAACATGCTGTTTTCATTGTCCTCTTAATAGCCACCACTCCAAGTTTAACGTCATTCCTAAGGTACTGAACTCATCCTAAAGAAGAATAATTTTCACTCTGGTAGGCTTTACAGTCATCTTATCAATAATCAGAAATATTCTTGGACCCTTCTGAAAGTTGCACTTACAGATGGGGACTGGACTATATCAAGGCGTTTCTGCATTCTTTAGCTAAGACATTCAAATGGAGACTTGATTCTTTAACATGCTGATTCTTACACTGATATGAAATGTGCTTCTCAGTGGCTCACAAGATTACTATGAAACTAAGATGCTGAAGGTCTTTCCTAGGGCAGAGATTAACTTTTACTACCCTTTGAAGCAGCTATACTAATTGTACAGATTGAAGGTAAAAAGGAATAATGGCTCAAAGTAAACAGGTAAGAACATGCAGTGTCAATAGCCTTTGACAGAAGCACCAGCCATACCAGCAGGAAAATCCCTTAAAGCCCTCTGAAATCCATCTACCTCCGTGGGCAGGTCCCCCACCCTTGCATGTGGAGAAATGCCACTGGGAGTCTAAATCTCAGTAGAAAGTGATCCAACCATGGTAACAAAGTAGATGTTAATTCCCTCACTTTCAGATCACTGTTCTTCTGCCTTCTCAAGAAAACCAAATCAAGACTTTGTCCTCTTAATGTTTGTCGGGCTGATGGCATGTTGAGACATCCACCTGGTTGTCATGGGACCCAAGAAGCCCTAAGTCTTCCCAGATTCAGCAGCCTTGGCATAAAAGTTGAGATCCCCAAGAACCATCATTTTAGGAGTTTTCAACACTATATCTAAGACTACCTCCATCGGCTCAGACAGGGAGTCTGAAGGGTAGCAGTGCACCAGCAGAATCCCTGATCTGTCTCTGCTAACCAACATAAAATACAGTGGCTTAATTATTGATTTTAGATAGTATTATAACTCCACTTTAGTGTACAAGCTGGGGATGGGACAGAAGAAATGCAATCAATCTCTCTCTCTCTCTCTCTCTCTCTCTCTCTCTCTCACACACACACACACACACACACACACACACACTTATATCCCACCTTTCTCTGATTGTGGCTGCCTGTGGTTCATGGGTGGTCTTCCCCTCCAGGGGCAGACCAGCTCCAGATCTGCTTAGCTTCTATGTGGTAGATGTCTTATGTGCCTTCAACCAAAAGATGGCCTAATAGATGACCACTCCTACCTCTCTGTGGGACTTTGCCCCAGTCCATGGAAAGTTCTAGTATATGATACCTATTCTGAATCAGGGAAGGAAGCTGTAGAGTTAGGCCCAGCTATGGGAAGTCAAAAACCTGAGAACTCAGTTCTACCAGGCCTTTCACTGCCTGACAAGCAGGGAGGAGTTGAGATGCGGAATGCTGATATGGCTTATCTTTCATAGCTGGGAGATCTGACCTTGATGGAATCACCAGCTTCTCAACCAGGGACATCTTCCCTGGGATCAGGGAAGCAGGAGGTCTCTGTGGGAGAGGGTGTAGTGCATCAGCAACTAAAAAAGGTGGGGCAGAGGTGTCCAGTGAGGCATAGCAACTGGTTGAAAGCCAGGTTTCCCTGCTAGGACTGAACATCCAAAAGCAGCCACTCTTTTGTATTTGACAGAGGAATCAGGAGTAGACTTTTGCTGGAAATGATGCACTGCTATCCTGGAACTAATCACTGCTAACCAGTTCCTGCTTTCTTTGTAACTGTAAACTCACTGAGGCCTATTCTGTGTGGCAAGGAAAGCTGGGTGTGATGTTATGATGCTCATGAACTGATTCTTGTCAAAGAATTATGTTGTAATCTGTTCACTGTGGATCTTTACTGTGGGACACCAAAGGCTTACAGAAAATTACTGGGATCACCTCAATAAAAGGTTTTATTGAGGCTTCTGCCTCATCTCTGGGAAGTTAGGTTTTGTTGGGAATAAAAGGGACAGTTATTTTTGGCACATGTTCCAAGGTCAGGCAGATTTGGACTCCTCAGATGAGGAGGGGCCCTGGGAATCAGAATCCTCAGATGTTGAAAAGGAAGAAATGGAGGGACTTATCTCAATGCTCCCCCCCTTGGGTGTTCAGGAAGACATTGAGAATAGTTAGGATTTACAACTGCAGGGAGGGGGTGTGGGAGAACTCCTGCAGCAGCAGAGTATGGTATGACTCTTGACCCCATGTCATGATGTCAGCTAGAGTGGCAACAGACAGAGAAGAGGCTTTCCCTCATCCAAAAGGCCCCTTTAAGAGGAAGAAGGCCCAAGAGTACTCAAAAGGGGTGTTCGCAAAAGTAGATGGTAGACTGATTTCAACAACCTGCTCTGTGCATGCTCAGAGACTCATTCTTTGTTGGTTGTGCTTACTGGAAATGCACTGGAGAATAAAGAACTTTTGATAAGGAACAGTCTGTTGTTTTGAAAGTGCCAAGGAAGAAACCTAACTTACAACAGGTTTCAACACCTACTTCATCTTGGGACATGGACATAACATGCATTTATAATCAAAGCTCCCCCTCCCTTCATACTGTCCTCTCCCAACCACCCTGCCTACCAAACCTGCTTTTTGTGGCATCATCCCTGATAAAATCTCAAAAGCTACCATTTTTGTGTGTAATCTGTTGGATGGCCTAGTAAAGGTCTTACATGTATATGAATTCTGAAATAACCAATATTCTCCCCTGCCTACAAATATATTTTTATAACTACTGTTTCTCTGAAAATATCTCACCATTCAAATTCTCTTTTCCTCCAGCTGTCCAGGTTAAGAGACATCAGAGTTCTTGTTTTGTCTGACTACCCAACTACAGACACAGTGAGGCTGAGCAAAACAGACTGCTCAGCACTATGGACTCAAGGAAACAAAATGGTAAAATACTTTGTTTAATGCTAGGCCTGCATATTTCAATTTAAAGTTAAATCAATAATGTTGAAAAGAAAACAGGTAAATAGGGGATATTTCTTCTATTTTGCTAAAATGAATTCAGAACTGATTCAAAGGCTACACACTGAAGATATTATCTATAACTTTCCCTCTTATAATACAACCCTGAGCCTAGGGAAAGCCAAGGCTCACTTGGAGATGGGAGACCACACAGCCTAGCAGTTGTGCAACAATACCAGTCAAAATCATGAATTAGAGCAACTGCTCAGAGCAACCGCCACAGCTGCCCACATGCAAATAAATGTGACATCATGGAACTACAGCTCCTTTTGTGGACTTTAATAGAAGTCTGGTGGTTTAAGGGTGTGCTTTCTTAGAAGGAAGTTCAGAAATGCTTGGGTGCATGCATGCATCCCTCTGATTCTTGGCCATCGTTTCAATTAAGATATACCCACAAAGCAGAAACTAACAGCACAGGCACTATCCACCATGCTTTTTGCCATTTAGGTTTGATAACCATCTTTTGTCTATCAGCAAAGATACATTTAACAACAGTGAACATGCCTGTCTGTAAGGGCATGTGCAGAAACAATGCATCTGTCTTTCCCCATTCCAGCCCAATTGCTGTGTGTTTCATTACAAAATGTTAAAGCCAGATACTAAATGTTACAGAGATGGTGAGTCAGCAACACTTTCAGAAAGCTTTTCCTTTATGGAATGGAGGCTGGATGTTGCATATTCTAAAAGCACTGGCTTGTCTATGACCCATGGAAAGAAAATTGGCTAAGGAGTTTCTAAACTCCTTTATATATAGCTAGAGTAAATCAGCTATAAGAAGATAGTAGAGCTCCAAATCTTTTGGATTTCAACTCCCAGAAGTCCCTGCTGGCATAGCCAACAATTGAGAATGCTGAGAGATGAAGTCCAAAACACATGGAAAACTATTTTCAGTCCACCCCTGCAGTAGATCCACAGAATAAAAGGAAGCCTTTCAAAACTCTCACTGTCTTTTCTACTGGTATACAGCATAAAGATTCTTCATTTGATTACTTCTGCTTCACATCCCATGGCTCCTTCAGTAACAACCTTCCTCTTTACAATAGGCTGCCTATATAATTATGAGGTAATCAGGGGATAATCAAAACAGCTTCACAGCAAAAGCAATAAATGGCTCCCAGATGCTTAATAAATGCCCAGGATGCAAGCAAAATGGTTACAGAGAGCAGTTGTGGGAAATTATTTATTCCCGATAGTGACAAGAGGTAAAGTCAGTTATTACAATTAAATCTATATCCTATTTCTAAACTCAGCTTACCGTGCAGACACGCTATTAAAACATTTAGCCACATTGCAGAGCCATGCTTTATGCTATTTTTGGACACTTTCCACTCTATAGATGTATAGAAAAGTAATTTCTTGAAACAACTGACTCCACAAAGATTCCAACTTTATTTATTTATTTAAAACATTTATAACCCATCCAATACCAAGGGTCTCAGGACTGCACATTCACACAGCTGAAACTGAAGCAGTTGATTGGTAACCTGAGTTTGACTCGGGCTTTTTTTCCCACAGATGGGGAGAGCAAACAATAGCAGCCCCACTCATCAGTGCTCTTGTTCACTAGATATTATGTTCCAGATCACTGACTGGGACATAAGCCAATGCAGAGATCCAGATTCTGAAGACATTAATCTGCTCCATGAAACTCAGTTTTGGCTAGGTGTGTCTAAGAAATCTGGCCACTATCGAAACACCTTTCATTAGGCTGAAGACTACATGGTATTCTTCCCACCCCTGGAATTCTAGGAAGGGGGCTCTGCCAACCTTTGTTAGTGTTTGGATCTCTAGCTGTGACAACGGAGAAAGCCTCAACTATGAAGTCAAAACTCAGCTTCAGAAAGCAGGCTATTCCTTGTCTCCTGGTTTTGACATCCCTAAAAACTGAAGGGAGCTATGAATAAAACTTGCATGCAGATTTTGCGAGGGTAGTCTGCTAACATTAACATGCTTACATTTCAGCAGAAGAACTAATGTCCTATCTTTAAGGACAGAAAATGAGAGTTTGGGGAGGTCAGCTAAAAAGAATAATCTTCCAATATGTAGTGAGATCCAATAATAGTGAGGGCTTTGAGATGAATGCTTTTTGTCTATACTTTATTGCTAAAGGGTGAAGAAAGGTCATAGAAAGAGACACAGTTACAGCCTTGATTTGTGCTGCTTGGAAATTGCAGGAGACAGTAGCGTAGGTCATTAGCTGAAAGAGGCAGATGTTGCTAAGATGCTCAACTCCTCAAAAACATTTCAGCTAAAGATCATGAATATTTCTAGAAACTCCACCCCCAAACTGCAAGCAGTTCCCATAAGGTCAAATTTCGGAATGCTTAAAAACATTTATGAGAGAAAACCTCTAAGGTATTTGAAGAGAGATTTCAGCAGATTAAGGGAAAATCTCTTTTCCTTCTTCTGCAAATATGCCATTAAAAATCAATGTAGTCATAACAGTGAATACTATCCAATCTTTTCAAAATCCATAATCAATTCACTAGTATCAAAATTTAATGTGACTAGCCTTAAAAGTGTAATGAGCTGTAATTAACAGAATTAGTTCACAGGCATTGCTCAATCCATTTTCTTACTATGCTACCTCCTCCCAAAAGCATATTTTCCAGTTGCATTTTGGGTGGAAGGAAATGTATGGTATGTTCTCCTCTTGGTCTTTCAGTATTCCTAATATAACGCTGCATTTCCATTTTGATTTTTTGGATGTTCTGGAAGAGGTCTCTTGTTACTCTTCTTTTGTTAGTCTCTTCTATTTCTTTGCACTGGCTATTGTAATCATTCTTTTTGTTTTTATGTGATAGTCCCTGAAAGTCACATTAATGATTCTGCCCTGCTTATGTCAACTTTTGCTTCTTGCCTGCCCTTAGCAATTGTGAGAGTTTCTTTTGTCATCCATTTGGGCTTTTTCTTTCTGTTTGCTCCAGGAATGGTCTTTTTGCATTCTCCTCTAATAATGTCTCTGGTTTAACTCCACAGTTCTGGTTCAAGGTCAGCTGAGTTCAATAATACAAATATGTCCTTCATGTGGACTTTAAATTCTATTTTGGCACTACTGTTAGTGATCTTTTTCAGTTTTACTCTGATTTTTGATATTAATAGTTCCACTGCCACGTTTACAATCTGTTCCTGGTCTTGTTCTGATAGTGAGAGTACAAGTTCTCCATCTCCATTAGGGATTCCACACTGGGAGCCAGTGTGGTACAGGGGCTAAGAGTACAGGACAGGGATTCAAGAGTTCTGGGTTCTGCTCTCCACTCAGCCATGGAGCTAACTGGGTGACTTTGGGCCAGTCACCAACTCTCAGTCCAACCTACCTGAAAAGGTTATTGTCTTATCTGACAGTATTAACACCCCTCATCACATTAAGCTGTGCATTCAAATGGGGTAGCACTTTTTACACCCCTTCATTGCAAGAGTTAACAGTTTATATCTAATTAACAGCCTAATTTTACTAAGGAGTCAAAGGCAATTTGAAAGTGCTAGTCAGCCTGGTTACTGTATCATCTCTGTTTACATGCTGACACTCTCAAAGAACTCTAAAAAGTTAATAGTACAGGATTTATATTGCAGAAGCCATCTTTATTTTTCGTACCCTTCTATATGTGTGATAATTCCATCTTTAACAATATTTCCCATCACTGTATCCAAAACAGTTGTTAAACTAACTGGATTGTAATTACTTAAAAAAAAAAACCCTTGCCATTTCATTGGCCACTTTCTAGTCTTCTGGTATAGAGACTCATCCTTGGGGCATGTTTCATGTTTATTGATTTATTTGACAGTAGCCAGTTAGCAGCACATTCTCTATTCTATTTATATAGGAAGATTAGCAATGCCACAATTAAGTTCTTAAGGAACACCTGGATTGATATCATCAGGACTAAGTGATTCATGGGGGGTTATTTGGTTGTGGGCATATTTTTGCAGATGGAGAGGATGCAATAAAGCCACCTTCAGAGGAACCCACCCACTGCATTTTTGCCTAGTTCTGAGCTTGCCTCCTGGCTGCACAATGAACAGTTTCTCCAGTTATAGAAAGAACAGCTTCCTTAGAAGCTATGTAATTCTGCCTCACCTATGCACGAGAAGAGATTAAATTTTTCAATCTTACCTGATACTGAAACTTGACAGAATTACCTGCCCTCAGAGGAGATTCACTGGAAATAAGTAAGGACAAAGCACTGAATCACATGAAGAGATGATACATGCTGCTTGGTGTGCAGACAGGTGTTTTGGGCTCTTACGAATTTTTAAAATGATTTGATCAGCTTATTTTCATGGTACATTGGTATGCCCTAGCTCTAATTTGGGACTGACTGGGACAAGTTCTTCAGATATACCCTAACCCTTAATTTCTGCATCATGAACTAAGCAAAGTAACATGTGTTTTCCGTTTCTCCCTGCTTCTCTGGAAAGTATGTATTTCTGACTATTTCATTTTTCTCATGATTGTCTCTATAGAAAGAACTTCTCTCCCCACCCTTCACTATGCTTTGACAAAGCAAGCTAAAACAAAACAAAACCAGTTATTACCCAAAACACATACAAAAAAGGGTGCAAAAATCTAGGGCTGAATGAACATGCATGTGTATGATGGGGCATTTTGTAAAAGAGCCCCCCTCCCACCCTGCAGATTAAAAACAGACTGAGTTTATACAATCTGTTAGAAGAAAGGCTGCAAAATAAAGTAAAAATATGCATCCATAGGAGGGCAGGAAATATTGCTTCCACTCTGTCATCTCATAAAAATTATTTGCTACATTGCATTCTCAGGAAACCAGTTCAGAATGCAGGCAATACTTTCAGTTCTTACTGTGATTTGGCTTCCTAATGTTGTACCCATACCTGACTGACTTCATAACAAATTGATGGCACTGTACTGAGTGCAAGGTATCTGACTATATGGAATCATCCCTGGAGAAAGATAGAAATGGTGCCAAAAGTGCAGATAAGGGAAGGGAAAAATGCTTCCCAAAAGGGAAGTAAAATAACCATAGGAAAAATAAACACAGGTGGTTTCATTAAAAAAATTCCTTCCTGAAAGCTACTATTGGGGGCTGAAAATTTCAGCACCAGAAATTCAGAGAACCCTAAGTTATAGCTAAGAAATATCCATTGGTAGTTATTAGTCCAATAAAGTACTCTGAAAGAAAATGTAAAATACAAGCTGTAACTTTGAAGGCACACAGGTATTTTAGAAAACCCAGGCAGCATGAGTCCCCTATGGCTTCCTATCAAAAGTTAAAGTATGGCAAGGCCTCTGTGATTCTTGTCATTAACTCCCCTCTGTCCCTAGAGGAAATGGCAGCAATGTTTTATTTCAAAATATAAAGTGTTTATTTCCCCTATTGAAAATTCCATCTTCCTCCATTCCAAATACACATACAGCAAAAGTATAATATACTTTTGAATAATTTATCCCAATCTCTTTCAACCTGCCTCAAGTTTAAGTCTCTTGAGGTATAGCAATGCTTGACATTATAAATAAGGCAGGCAGAAAACTTCCAGATTTCCTTAAAGACCACTCTATTATGCCAAGCTGTAAATGGTTCAAGATTGTAAACCTACACTTTGACTTTGTCAAGAACGAAACACAACTACAAAGACTCATTTTTGTCCTTACCTTTCACATCACATTTTTGTGGATATGATCTGGCTTTGCTTTAATTTTCTGAGTTCAGTCAATCTTGCAAATGCTTTTAGTCAAAGTCAGTATTTTGATAATTACTTCGCCTGAAAGTCTGTGCAATGTTTCCTTCAAAATATTGGAACAGATTTTCTGCTACAAAAATCTAAGCATAAGGCACCTGTATTCTGTGAGCATTAACACTAATCCATGCTGTTGCATTACTGACTTCCGAAACAGGTTTAAGCATTTCAATCCATCCTGAGTACACTGAGCAAGTTATTATCATGTTTCTTGTTTCTGAAGCATCACTTTTTTGTCCTATTTGACTTTTCAGATTTTATTTTCTGAAAACAATCAACTGCACATTGATACAATAATCAACCATTTCTGTTCCAAAAGTTTACATGCGCAGATAACTGTCAGTTCAGATGCGCTAATGAATATACTGGAACATGAGAAACAAGTGTTCAGGAAGTGAGTACGAATTTCACTGGGCACCCACTGCTTTTCTGTAAGTTTCTCACAAGACCATTTGATGCAAAGGCTGCCTTTGTGTTGTAAATACTAACTTATCCGAAACCACATAGCTGCAGGCAGGCAGGCATAAAATCAATTACTTCCTTTGCCTAAGTATTTCTCAGCAAGGCACTGGGTAAGGAGAAATGGTCAAGTGGGGGACAGCGGTTGGCAGTAACATTGCAAGAGTCCCCAGCCCTGCTCACTTTTATTCAGGAGGTATGTCTCTGTCCTAGAGATGAGCTTGGATGCCTTGAGTCTGATGGGCAGGTGATTTATTTATCCAGTCTTTCAACTGATTTTTTTCTTTTGCTACATCATGAAAATCATTTATTGTTACTGTTTGCTCTGTTGATTGCCATTATTTTATCAAAGCTGTATTAATTTATCATGTTTTATTGTCTGACCCCAAACACTGGGATCATTTTATAACCAACTATGCACACAGGTAGTTCTCCTCTGCCTTTCCTCTGGCCAGTCAAATCCATGGGGAATTTAGGGCAGCAGAACTCAAGTCATCTGGTCAGGCTTGGCCCAACAGTGTTTCCTTAGGGATAGCTTTTCCTCATAATTTGAGCAGCAGCTGTTGGCAGCTGAGTTTATTTGTAGCTGATATTACTATACTGGAAGCAACTCTTGCAGCTCTAGGAAAAGTTTCACTCACACACACACACACACACACCCATACCCACCCCTTTAGGTGGAATGGTAGGGAGAAGGCTTTCTCACAGCACTGAAAAAGTCCACCATGCCTCTGTGAACAGGTTTGCTTTGGCAGTTCTCTCATCTAACTTTCCTTCTCCAGCCTCTATTTTTCAGCTATCAGTCTTAGTGAAGCAGATATTTGGCAGTTAAGCAGCTGGAATGTTCCAAAACTTGGTGTTTTAAGTCATAAATAAGCAGCTTTTTGTTTCTGTATCCATACCTCCTAAGGCAAAGCTCATGAAGTTTGCTCTATCACAGGACTCCCATCCTTTATAAAGGTGAAATGAAGAAGCTGATCCTTCAGCTAAAGGAACCCACAAGAAAGTAGCAAGCTAATAGAGTGTCTGAACCCCAAGCCACATGGAGAGTAGGATCACAAAAGATAAAGCAGTCAGTTCTCATTGGACCACAGCTCAGTGGTAGGCCAGTGACTTGGCACAGAAAGTTCCAGATTTAAACAGCTTTGGGGAATTAGCAGGAGAAAGGATTCAACACTTCACTTTGTGTATGCTCAGAGACCCTTTTGTAACAGTAAAGATCATTAAGCAAAGAAATGCTGGTGAAGCTGATACTGCTTGGAGAGAGAAACATGGATTGCAATAAAGTATGAGCCAATTGTCATTATAATTTTAGGAAACAGGAAACCTTAAATCATTAGTAAAGAAATCAGTAGTAAAGGAATCATGGGTGGGGTCCCAACAAGGTACAGAATAATGAACAGGAATTGAATAGTAAGATGGGGTAAAGCCATCAGAAGTGATCTCAAGTGGCTTGTATTGAAAGTGGAAAAGAAATTCCATCTGTATCATGAGAGCACATTCAGGAGAAATTCTCCTTTAGGCGCATACAGATGCACAGGAAAAAATAGGGTGGAATGGTTTCCATCTAAACTTCTAAAAGGGGGCTGCCATAATTATTCATGAGATAAAGTGATGCTCAAGTCAAGTGGAAAAACATTTCACAGCATATGCACATCCCTCTGGTGCACTCACAGCTGAACAGCACATTGCCACGATAGGCTGTCAACCATGCTATAGCTTTCTTTTCACAAAAGCTACTGAAACGCATATAACAAGACTCTGGCTTCCAGCTAGGTAGAAGCAGTGAAGGCAGGAGCTAGACAGAAGGGAGGAACTGGAATACTAAATTCTGCTGTTGTTGAAAACAGCGCACAAGAGCTGTAAAAACAACACTGTCCAAGACTGATCCCCAGTATACAATAATGGCACTTGTAATCACTAAGCTGTGCAACTGCAGTAGAACTAGTTTGTTCAAAGACATACAGTGTTCAGAACTCTTCCTAGTACAGCAATTTCATTGAACATAGCAGGTGCAACTGCTCTCCTATCAAGAGAACTCAGCAATCTGGGGCAGTGCCGTATCTGAAAGAAAAAAAAAACTTGAGCGCATCTTCAGAAAAAAGGTGTGGACTATTCATTATGCATGAGAAACAAACATGTATAATTTTGTAAAAAGGTCTGTTTTACAGCTCTACCTGCAAGAATTCAGATGATGGGTATGTATTAAAAAAAAGCTCAGAATCCACTCAATTTTATGGCTATATTTGGATGTAAAGCTTTTCCTAAGATTCATGTGCTCTACCCTTTGTTTCACTGGCAGGGTTATGAGCACAGAAGTGTATTCTTCTATTTCAGATGAAACTGAGTTAGTTAAGTGTTACTACAGTTCCTATTTCTTTAGAAGGCCAGATACTAAAGATGAAACTCAAATACTTTGGCCACCAAATGAGAAGGAAGGACTCCCTGGAGAAGAGCCTGATGCTGGGAACAATTGAAGGCAAAAAAGGAGACAGCAGAGAAGGAGGTGGCCAGATGGAGTCACTGAAGCAGTCGGCGTGAGCTTAAGTGGACTCTGGGGATGGTGGAGGACAGGAAGGCCTGGAGGAATGTTGCCCATGGGGTCGCAATTGGTTGGACACGACTTCGCGACTAACAACAACAACAACAGTTCCTATAAGCCTGCTTTATAAATTATGAGTTAGAGTCAAACTAATCATAACATTATCTAACATATTTAGAGAAGGTCCATAACTAACTTTTGCCCTACTGCTGTCAAATAATTCTAAGTGTTACTACAGTCTGATTCAACCCAATATTGAAGTTGGCCATCTAAACTTGTTTTCATGATATTAAACAAACACTTAGGATTACATCCAAAGAAACTCATCTATAATGTAGTTGGTGGCCCAAGTTCTAATCATCCGAATGAAGAACAAGATGAGAAGCAAGTATATCTGACTAAGCACAGACACCCACTTCAAAGGCAGGATCCTCCTTGCCCAACATATTTTACTACTTTGCTTCTCCCTCAGCACCAATAGTAAACAGAAAAAGAAATTATTTTTTCAGGGTTTAATTGCTCTATCACATTTCCACAGCATTATCAAAAAGAGAGTGGTTCATTTAACTTTTTCACTCCATAAATAGCATACAAATCTCACATTCACATAAATGTGCAGCAATGTGGCAGTACATGCCTATAATAACTAATACAGTCAAAACAGAAGCATATCATATAATTTAGCAAACGGAAGCTGTAGCTTGCAAAAACTATCAAAGGATGGGTCAATCCACAATTAACTCAAGCATCTACAGGAAAGGAACACTGAGACCTATAATACAATTTAACTAGAAAGATGCAAAAGGTGACAAAATTATCATCTAGAGCATGGGTCCTCAAACTATGGCCCACAGACCAGATTCTGCCCGCCATGCCCATTTATCTGGCCCACCTCGGAAGTTGTGGACTCGCTCAGAGAAATCAGTCTCCACGTGAGCAAGCCACCGCTGTGCCTGGCCTTGCCGCACACATGCCCGCCGCTGCTTCACCTCGCCTCGCCACATGCACGTACCCGCTGCCCCCGCCCCCACCCCCTGACCAGCCTGCACCCACAGGCACCCCCACCTCACCAGCCTGCGCCCACCGCCGGTGCCTTTCAACTGGCCCCCTGTTGAAAATGTTTGAGGACCCTGATCTAGGGTGATGCATGGGCTTTGTGGACAATACCGGTTGGCCTGTCAAGATATTTGCTCCCATCTAGCAGGGGACTCCACAGCATAAGCTGCCTTGTCTTCCCTCTTCACCATGACTGCAACCCCTTTTTGTGGTCTCTGTGGCTTTTGGGGTATGTGTGTGTGATCACTTTTTGTGATCTCCGAAGTGACTACCACTGGCACCCTCTGAAGACTGGCCAAGTAACACAATAGAACTGCTGTCACTGCTTTGATTTTGTGCGCATGCGTGCACACCCAAGATTTTTTGCTCCTTTCTTCCTTCCCTCCTTCCTTCCTTTGACACTAGTTTGAAATTGTTCAGGTGTTAACTCTGATTATCCCAAATGCACTGCATTGCCTTGTCAAAATCCGACTAGCTCAAATGCATTGCCTTAGCTCAGGGGTCTCCAACTCGCGGCCCGCGGGCCAATTGCCGGGCCGGGCGGGGCACGGGGAGGGGCCCTGTGGCCTTCAAAGCACCTCCGGGAGCGACGCGGGATGAGCAGCCCACCACCACCGTGGGAGTGGAATACTTGATGCCACCCAGACTCTACTTCCAGCGGCCCCCAGGTAAGTCGAGTTTGAGACCCCTGCCTTAGCTTGTTGTGCCCCTTGTCAGTACTGAAGGTACCATCCATGGACACCAACAACTACACATAGGTTAACTTGTTGCTTTAATTGCCATTTGACAGTTGACAAGTGGTGAGTTGTCAAATGAGGAGAGGAACTGAAAGAGGATCTTTGCTGACAAAAGTGATTACTCCATAGATCACTGCCTTCCAACAAGACCTTGTAGTTTCGGGGTTTGTAACAGGCCTTTTCCCCTGTCCTCTACCTTTCTAGGAACTCAGGAAAGTAGAAAAGGGCATGTCACCCCATTTATGGGACAATGGAATTTTGACTTTAAAACTTTCTTATGTACCTTTATCTGCAATATGCTGTCACTGACTACAAACTACTACTTTAGTTTTCCACAAACTCCTCTAGGATAGTGCTGATCTCCCAAGTCTAGCCTCTGGCATGGCTGCTGATCAGGTAGGAAAAAAACACTGGTCTTGCCCATACACTTGGAGAATAGACGTCACTGTTTTTCAGGGGCATGAAGATATAGCACCTATGCAAATATGTGTGTTAAGGGCATTCTCTTGCCATAGAGCAGTGATGGCGAACCTTTTACAGACCAAGTGCCCAAACTGCAACCCAAAACCCACTTATTTATCGTAAAGTGCCAACACTACAATAAAACCTGAAAAATTAAGTTTTAGTTTAGAAAAAACAACTCAGAGCCAGTCCAAGCAAATATATATATATTTCCTTGGCAGCGCACTGAGCGGCTGTGCGAAAGCTCGGATGATTCGTGGCTAATGAGTTGTGGCTCATGATGTCATCGCCTGGCGCTGCTACTCCTTTCTGAGCATGCTCATGGCCCCTATGTGCACTGTTATCCGATGCTCAGCTGCTGGGGCAACTTGGCTTGAGTGCCGACAGAGAGGGCTCTGCATGCCTGCTGTGGCACACATGCCATAGGTTCACCACCACAGCCATAGAGCATGTGCTCTTACAGCTAAGGAGAGGAAACAGCCTAATAACTAGATGTATCTTCTTCTTTGCTATACAAGTTAAGCACTTTAAGCCTTCATTCACATTAAAGGAACTCTTTGATAATGCTTTCAGTTAATGATGACTTTTATTATACAATGTCTCCTGCATGTGGCAAACAATTAAACAAAAGATACCCATGATACTATTCCTCCGAACTGATACCTCATTATACTTTCCCCACTGCTTAATCAAGTACATATGTTATGCCTCCCAGTTATTGTTATTTCACTTACTATGCCTTATCACAGTACTGAACACTAATTTTTGTCACTCTTTTCAACAACTGATTGGAGAAATGCTATCAAACCCTTTTTCTTTTTTGGAAATCCAAGCAGATGATGTGCTCCTGAATCCTTTATTTCCTTAGAAACTCTTAAGTATGTTACATAGTTGTGAAATTGCTTTCTCTGAAACCATGTCACCTAGACTCTGCTAGGTTATGGCTTACTCACACATTTTGTTACTATGGTTCTAATTAGAGAGGCTTCCAGAGGAATTGCTGGGTCACCCCTCCTTTCCTTTCTTGAATGCTTGTTAATCAGAAATTAATTTAAAAGACTCCTGATAATAACTGTGCCATGTACATTCACATTCATCATATTAGAAAGAAGACAGGAATTAAATGTTATAGACACCTCTGTACTGGTTTCCCCTATTCATAAAGCCATTTTAGGTCCATGACTTCAAATTTTATTCATTTATTGATTTATTTCCTATAGTCAAAACAACTCCCTACTATTTTACACATAGCAAAATTAGATACATTAAGGCTGCAATCCTATGCACCCCTACTGGCAGCAAGTTCCATGCAACACAATGGAACTTACTTCTGAACAAATTTTAATTGAACTGCACTATAGCTGCTTAGTTGGATGGTGGCCATGGTGATTTTCTGGTAACTGAAAATTTCTTGAATTAGAATATTTTTACCTATATTCCTCTTTAAAAGCATAATTTTACTTCCAAAGCAAATATCAAAGGCCTAGCTAAGCACTGTGATTTGTTGAAAAGAAAAGCAGGTACAAGCCTGCAAGTTTCTGGCTGCCCACTCCTGCTGAGATAATGCCTGGGATACCAGAGATCTCACAACCTGTGATATCTAAACTAGGAACTCTGGGGTGCTGGGGGACAAACAACCCAGAACTGGCACCCATAGCTATGAGGTGTGAACTAGCTCAATTTCTGATAAAGCAGAGCTTCTGGGGCAGAAAAAAGCATCTCAGTTCCTTTAGGCAAACATGGCAACATTCTTATAATGGCACAGCTAAGAAAAAAGATATTTGGATATGGGTATTAAATTGCATGTGATCTCTCATACATGTATCATATATTAACCAATCACAAAAACACTACAGAGTTATACATGAAAACAACATTGCATGAGAGCAGTTTCTAAAATTTCTGCTAGGCATCTATGTGAAATCTTTAAAGATCAAGGCAATTTTCTGGTATCAGCTTACCACATTGCATGCATGTAAGTTGGAGGTAGACGAGGACTACTAACTGGTGTGCAGTTGTAGGACCTCATTATCCTTTCTGCCAGTAAGAAGTTTCGAAAGAGACTTGCCACTAGTAGATCCTGCCTGAAGAGCTTTTGGAAAAGATCTGCAAGAGAGACACAAAAATGGATGGCATCTATAAAGAGCAGGCAAATGATCACCATTAAAAAGGACATCTGTATCAGTGTAGCAATAGCTAGCTATGCCATTTTATATTTAGGTTTTAAGCACACTAAGCTGAGGTTTCAAATTGAGATGTTACATCTAGGCATCAAGACTAATTATATTTTTGCAGAATTGTCATAATAAGAACTTCAAAGACATCTAATTCAGTAGTATCCCCTGAATGCCATCATATCACTGGCGTGCAATATCCTGAAGTCCTAGAATAATTTCAGCTTTCAGACAGAGCTATAAAGCACATGATTAAGAAAAAAAACGGAGTCCAAAAGCATATTAATCCAAAGGCACCTGATATCATAAGGGAATAGAGTTTGGTGGGAGCCTGTTTCTCTGTTCAATAGCATATGTTTGGTCCTTTCTTTTTTATTTCTGGATACGCACTGATCCTTATCTTCCCTCATTAGCTCTTTCTTCCATACAGTTCTCTTCTATTATGATCAAGCTACATATATATTGCCCGTAAGTCTATGCTTATCTGCCATAGTCTTACCTCTGGGTAGGACATTCCATGCAATTGTATCTGTGATGGCTGTAAAGATCCAGTTCAATTCTCCCAGAGGCGTTCTTCTGTCATTTAACCTCCCAGGAATTCTACAAGAAATAATGAAATGTTATTGTTAAACAGAAACATGCTAAATCCAGAGCAATGAATACAAAATTGCTGTGCTAGGAAGCTTATGCTTTATTTCTGTGTTCCAAAAGTTAAAATTATATTTCTTTGGTATGTTCAAAGAGTAGCATGTCACACTTCCTGTTCCTATTGCCTCTGGCTTCTTATCACATTAATAATTCAAATGCTGGACTCAAAATGTTCAAAATTTGAACTTCATCAAAATTTGGAACATAATTTGATCATAAAAAGTACTAGACAAGAGGAAAGGCTCCAGTAGAGATCTGAAGAAATGTTAATAAGCAAACAGGGGAATACTTTAACAATCTGTTTTTTCCAAATATTCATTGAGGATTAACTGCACACTAAATCACTGAATGAGTTGACTAATAAACTAGTGAATCCTTGAAAATGAGCAATTTGGGGAAAAGGAAATGTTGAACAAACCACAGTAAAATATGGGCTCACTCCACAGGAGATAAAGGGTCACCCCAAAAATTAACATTCTATAAACATTACTTTATCCTTATTAAAATAATGGGAAAAGAAAAAAAAAGAAGCACACCCCTTTTTAAAGGGCAATAGAACCATGAAATATATTCTAGTTTAATGATAAAGAACCATATCAAACACTGCCCAACACCAGTGAGCACTTGGCTAGCTGACTGAACAGGCAGTCTGGTCAACTGGACAGTGTTCTGCATACAGGTGTGACGTACCAGATTTCTAATTAAATTACAATATTATAATAGTTATTTATAAGTGTCCATTTACACACACACACCCATATCAGCATATACAAATTACATGTAAATATATGCCCCTTCTTTGGTGATATCCCCCTTTGGATGGAAATCATTTGCGGCCACGCTAAATACAGAACGGAGTAAATGATTTCTAAGGTACTGGGTTAGGAAAACAACACAGAGATCTTTTCTGTGAAGATCAAATCTTCTACCTGCATATTACTGTGAAGCATTCCAGTAAATGACAGCTATGATTCACCCTGATCTCAAAAATAAACAGCTTCCATGCATCACCTGGGTTTTTCACTTTTATCTAAGAAATGGCAGCCAGCTGTGAAAATCTTTTGCTAGATTGCAGACACTGCACTGAATAAAATGATACTGCTATCAGTGGGGTGTACTTCTGAGCAATTAATTAATTCCAGGATGTTAGAAAGCTGCCCCGACTATTCATATTTATTAATGATTTTATTTACTATACTTTAATCTCATCATTCCTCTAAAAAGCTCTGGACATCATCTGTGGTTCTCCACCCCCATTTTAACCTTGCAACATATCCTATGTTAGATAGGATTGGATGAGAAACTGACTAGATCACTCTAACACATTGAGCTTAATTATTCAGAGGGTTAGAAAATTAGCATAGTTTATCTTCTCTTTTTGGATAAACATATTCCCTAAACCATCTTGTGAAATTATTCAATCCAAGTTATTTTAAAGGGCAATTTCCTGTTAAATGGGCAATTTCCTATCTCCTGGTATGACAAATGTAGAATTAATGCCAGGTGGAATTTGATATGAACTCTAAATGAGACAACTGATATTCAGGTTCTACAATCAACTTGATAATTAGGTAGCTTCTCCTGAAGCTAATGGTTAAATATATTTAATTCCATCTCTTTCTAACTAGCACTACCTAGATGAAAAAGGGATTTCCATCTGTGAGATATCTGCACTCTTAGAAAGCATTAATGAAGCTGAAATATCAAGTCCTCCACTAATGTGTAAAGTTTTTAAATACATATAACCCTCAGGGACTTCTTTTAAAAGAGACACTGTGTTCATTAAGAATATTAGATTCATTAAGCAGGAATTATTATTATTATTACTGGTAACCCTCTTATTCAAAAACAACTCCCTTAGAAGATTCTAATAACATTGGAAATGCTCCTTCTTGCCAAGAAACTCAAAAATGCTTAATGAATTATGGACTCATTAATTGTTGCAGAACTGGTGCCCCAAACAAAGGATTAGTAAACATGTTGAGTACTTGGACATGAAATTAGGATTAGCTTTCAGGAGGCTATTTTAGGATTCCAGTGATGAAACATATACATAGTAGGATCAATCATTTGGCGTTACCTTACAACTAGTACTGACATATGGATTACTGTTACTACTTATTTGCTCCTGATTGTATCTTTATGACATTTAATTTAATTACATTGCTGGAATCAGTGCAAACCACCTTGCATTCCTGCTCTGAAAGGTGAGGTATTAAATTTTAAAATAAACATCTCCTATATTATTTGATTCAATTAACAAAGGGGTGAAGTATCAGTCATTGATAATGATGGAACTACTTTTGTTTTTATATACAACACATTGGTGTTCCAAGAATCAGAAGAGAGAAGGAACATGGCCTAAAGACTCTCCTCTTTCTTGCAGATTTCTCTGGTTCTCAGTTGCATTGCATTTTTAAAGGAACATAAAAAGTGTCACTAGACTATTTCAAGGAAGGTACTTTCCCAAGTGACATTCTCCAGCCAACATCGTTCACATCCCAGGAGGCCTGGCAGAAATTGCACCAATCCAGATTCACAAGCCTGAACATTTGAGATGAGAAATCAATTCTCTGCAAGCAACGAAATGTTTACATACTGACCCTCTCTCTACAGTAGATCAAGGTAAGTTTAGTGGATAATAATGCAACCAATGATTCTGCAATTATTTTGCTGGAGATCACAAAGGCTGCATTGTAGTGTAGTATATACTAAACGCTAAATAGACAATGCATTCTCTATAATTCACTTCTGTACATCAAA
The DNA here is from genome assembly GCF_004798865.1 of Varanus komodoensis. Taxonomy (NCBI): domain Eukaryota; kingdom Metazoa; phylum Chordata; class Lepidosauria; order Squamata; family Varanidae; genus Varanus; species Varanus komodoensis. The sequence continues at coordinate 1,388,332 of NW_025336531.1, forward strand.
GAACACATACAATTACAAGAAGCTAAGGGACATGTTTTACTGGGAGGACATGTTGTAATTAACCTTTTTCACCTATCCAATAGAAAAAGTAACAGTGAGTTTTTAAACAAAACCTAGACGTTTTAGTCTAATGGAGGACTTCAGTGAGCTTTAATATTTCCCACTTTGACTATTTATTGTCATCCCTCCTCACATGAACTGATTGGATGATGGTAATTCCAAAACACTAATGGCTATCCTTCTCTACTTGCTTCTTTTCTAGAGAGAACTGTAATCAAAATTAGCTCTTTTACTCACTGCTTTGCCATCATGTACCAAAGCAGGACTAAACTTACCAAGTTATTTATAATGATCTATCTGTACCACAATGACAAATTTTATGACTTCTGATAAACTGCATTGATAAAAATAAATACATACATATTAAAATTAGGCTAAAATAAGCTCCTACCCGGGCAGTAGATTCTTACCCAAATAAAAAGGCTCAGATTATAGAAACAGAGCGAGACAGAAGGGTCTTCCAGGCCATCTAGTGTGACCCCCTGCTCTAGCCAGCTCCACTCATGAAATACCTACCATACACATTCCATGTTCAACATTATGTTGAATACCTGAAAGTAAAGCACTCTACAGGTAAGGAACAGCTACTGAATGCATTTTTTATTTTTACCAAAAAAAAAAAAAAAAAGATACAGATAAAAAAGTGTCTGTGTGTGTGTGTGAAAGAAGAATGATGCCAAGATATATTACAGACATTTATAGGATATAATTTCATCATCTAATCAGTTCATGGGAAAGCAAACATTTCTGCCTCCTATAGCCACAGTTAATCAATTCCCGATTAAGGTTCAGCAACAGATTAATCTAATCTATCAAAACAATTGTAAATAATGTCATACCTTTAGCATGCCATACAAGTCTCTAATAATATTTTTCCGCTTTCTTAAATATTAAATTGCTCATAATAAGTTTTCCAATTTTCATTAAACTCTTTGGAGAGCTTCTGTTTATGTAATTGATTAGTTTCACAATAATGGACATTCTTGTCATGTTCCTTTTTTCATTTGAAAGCAGTCAGTTTCATAATGTTCCATTTATAAGAATCATAGCATGTTTAGTATAAATTGCTTGGATTCAATTCATAAACCTCAACTCATACTCTAAATTTTGAAAGGTTTTCAGTAAAAAGGACCAAGACACATTATCAAAGGCTTTTTCCGCATCTAGAAAGATAAATGCTGCTTTTTCCTCCTCCTTTTGATAAGTTCAATGGCATTAATCACAAAACGTACATTATGCTTCCTACGTCTCTTTGGGATAAAGCCAGTTTAGTCTGTATGAATCTGTTTTTCTATAGATTTTCTTAATTTTTCTGCCATTATTAAAGTTAAAAGTCTACAATCCACATTTAATAATGAAATAGGTCCATAAAAATGTGGCAGGGTAGGGTCATTGTATTTCTTGACATGCTCTCACCATCACTTCTCACCATCACTTCCACAATCATTCATTGTGATAAATCTGCCTGCCATCAGTTTGTATGGAGGAGCTGCAGAATAGTTGTTGTAGTGCTCCACTGGTAACTGTTGTATGTGAAAACATTCCTCCAGAACTACACATTTCTGACTTTCAACTGGGATAAAGACTCTGGGTGCTATTATGGTAAGAATCAGCTCCTGCTCTGCATAGTCATGCCCTCAGCTGATTCAAGTGCATTGTCATGACACTTTGTTACAAAGAACAGGTGACTATTTTCACTGATCCTGACACCATGCACTCTGTCCAGCATTCTAGTATGTAATGCCACTTCTGGTACTAACCTGTTTCTTATTGCAAGAGGAAGGGGAAGCAACAAAAGAAGATTCACTCAGAACTAGCGCCTGCCTTCATAGTAATGCTTATAGCCTGGCTTAGAGTGTGGTGCTTTTCTGAGTAAGGTTCTTTACCAAGAAAGTGTTTGAAATCTGTTGTAATGAAGTCTCTGAAATATGCATTTGGCTTGGTTGAGAGATGAAACTACAAAGCATAAATTTAGCTCATTACATTCATATGTGTTACAATGGATCTTTCTCGAAAGTAAGAAAAAGGCAGATGGGAGACTATCTGGGAGCTTTGCTGCTTCAAGTGGCACAGCCAAGCACTTTGCTTTTGGACATAAATCTCTTTATAGGTTGCTTGTACTATTATACCAGTGTAACCAGTGCAACTCGACAGCACATAACACCACCACCACCACCTCCACCACCCAGACAGAACTTTGGGACAGAAATCCAGCACCTCACCCAGCAGAATAAGCATTGTGCAATAAGGAAAGTAATAGATATTGCCATCTAAAGAACGTAAGCCCCAGCTTCTTGTAGAGTGAATAAGTCCAAAGTCTAAAATTACTTATCTGCAGCACTGCTTGCAACAATGCTGCTAACTACAGGAACTAGTTGTCTTTTCACTTTTTTGATAACCACAGTATTTTTGTAATAAAATAATAATCTTTAGAGATTTTTTCCTTTTCTGTCAGTCTGTTTTATTTATTGTTTGTTTCCTTCTTCTTTGTCCTTTCTCCTGCTTCTACTGCACACTCTCTAAAATGTAAAACATCACAAAAGGTAGGTGTGACAACCCTTTGAAACACTCAGTCAAAGTGCCTGAAGTCACTGTTCTGCAATGCTGATATAGCCATTTGTATTAGTATTCCTGACCCCATCTATACATGTTCCCCTCCCCAAGATTATATTTAACAATTAGCTTTCAATGAACTAGGTAGGAAAACTATATTCTTTGAAAGTCTATCAAATTATATATTGAAAATTATGTGGCAGCATTAGCTTGAATGTCAGGACACATGTTGTTGCCAGCAAAATATACCTGGAAATTTAGAAAATACACAGTGCTAAGTATCTGAAGCCAAATCATTGCCTGATTACGTCAAATCATTATGTCCCATTTCATACCCCAACAATCACACTACTTTTTGCTTCTCCTAAGTTTTGCTCCTAATAATGCTGCACTGACAGTAGATATCACAACTGCAAGAATGACCCTTCTATGCAACTTCATTTATTATTACTTTTCTATCCATGGACAAAAATACTTTCCAAAATTAAAAACTATAAAATAGAAGAAGTCACCATAAAAGCAAATAACAAAGCAGTAGCCAGTCAAACTCCAAACAATAAATGCCTAGCTCCACAAAAAGTAGTTCTAGTTGATTGATGTGTAGTAGCTGTTCCCCATGAGAGCAGAGTCCTCTGATCATGAGGAAATGGAAATGGGCTTCCCAGTGATGGAGAAAGATGTCTATTGTAACAATCTGTGTCAGTCAGGGTATGTCGAAGCTGAAGCCACAGAGAAGGTGGTGTAACTGAGTCCACCCGTTCAAAGGAAACCTGACGTGACAAGTTTGGGAGTTTCTTACTGGATCAAAACCTTGCAGGAACCAGGACTGTTAGCGGTCTTACAAGGAGTGGGCTAATGGGGTGATTGCTACAATTGAGGCTATGAGTCCTAGGTGGTACTGGATCATGACCTCGCAACAGTAGATGATTTTACTAAGGGTAGAAGATTCTACTGAAGAGCAGAGTGCATTCACTCTGTCTTTGGGAGATAAGCTCTGGCTTGAGTATAGTTAAGGAATGCCCTCAAATAAATTTATTTAAAACATTTCTATGCCGCCCCCATTGCAACAAAGCCTCGGGGCGGCTCACAGCAAGAACCAACTATATGTGTGATGCACAGAGACCACAATGAAGAAGGCACTTACAATGTTGCTTGAGAGTTGTTGGCAGTAAGGAATAGTGAACAACTAACTGTTGATGTAAGGCAATACTACAATCCCCTTTAGCCTTAAGTGTGAAGCAACCAACACTGTACATTTTGTAAAAGCTCTTGGTGCTCTAATAAGGCCAAATAGGAAGACCATACATTGGAAAAATGTTGTTGTCTTGGGCAAAGCAGAGGATTGGGTAAGAATTGGGATGCATGGCAGTATGATACTAGATGTCTTGACAGTCTGTTATCACAAACAAGTCTCCTTAATGTAGGAAGGATGGTCTGGCTGTAAATGTAATCATTCTCAACTGGTATTAGGTGTTGATATCATGGAAGTCCAATATAAAGTCAAGTCTTCCATTCTTTCTGAGTACTGTGCAATATCTTGAGAAGAAATGGAACATCTTTATTGTGTCTTTGCTCAGAAAGATGGTATTCTCTTCTCAAAGGGCAACAATGTGGGGGGACTGGAAGACCCCAGAGGGAGTGGGCTCATTGAACTCAATGATATAGCAGGAGAAAAGAATGGAAAGTACTTATTGGTCTCTAGTAATATTCTCTCAGTGCAATAGCAACAGGTTGAGTGTGTTGTAGCGAAGAGACTCCTTAATTGGGCTTTGTAATAAGAGTCAAAATGCTGTTTAGTCTGGTCAGGATTCCTGCCATGAGAAGGTTGTTGATATTTTGGAATACTTGTTTTGATTGGGAGGGAGAGGTAGGACCTCTCCTAAGAGTCCTGCTAAATCATTCAACAGGATAGCAATGGGGGCTATTGCGAGTTTACAAGGGGATATACACATTTTGTGCACTCTGTCTACCATGATACTATAGACACACTGAATAATCAATGTCAAATGGGAGATCTTCTTGACTTTGCTTCCAGGTAAAGGCCTGAGATGAATCTAGACAGGCCTCCTAAGGAAAATGCTAGCTGTACAGATTTCAAGCCACTGTCTTAATTTGTTGGCTTGTTAGCTGGCATATTTTGATCTGGAGAAAGTTGTTCCCTATATCATTAAAAAGCATGGAAATATCTGCCTGATTGCCATATCACCACCCAGGTGACTGACCCATGTGCATACTTCCGAACTGGCTAATCAAAAGCCTGGGCAGGAAAAATGGTCCAATTCTGAAGTGTCTTTACCCTCCAGCCAGGTCAAGGACTAACTGAACACCTTTGATATATCTGTTTGTTTTGAAGACTGGACTATGCTACTCTACATAGCAGGCTAGAGGAAAAACAATTGTTAGATGGTATGTAGATTTACTGAATGCTCTATTAAGGGAACAGCACTAAACTATTCTTCCCTTTGTTTTTACCCAGCCTTTTTCCTAGCTGGTGTTTTTCATATATTTAACGTCCCACCTAGTGTGACCAAAGACCTAGTAAGGAACACTGGGAGTTGCAGTCCAAAACATCTTAAGAACATCAGGGTTGGTAGGTTTTTTTAATCCATCTTGGATCCAGCCCCTCAGCAATTAAGCTTCTCCATTTGTATTATATTTATATATTTACATTCTTCCATTTTTCTTTCAAGGAAAGGAGGGCAGGTTATAAAATTCTCCTCCTCCTCTCAGTCTAATCCTCATAGCAACCACCATCACAACCCTGTAAAGTGGGTTGGACTGATAGTCTGTGACCGGCCCAAGTCACCCAGTTTGCTGCCTGGCTGAGTGAGGGATAGAACCCAGATCTCCTGACTCCCAGCCATGCACTCTTAACTACTACACCACACTGGCTCTCAGTGAACTGAAATATCCATGAAATATCGTGGATGTTTAAGCACTTGATGTTAATTCTTTCTTCTCCCACATCTCTCATATGAGTGTGCCGAAATGCTGAGAATAAACGCAAGGACAAACTGATTTTTAATACACTTCCTTGAGACTTTTTCTAAGACAATTCTTCACTATATTCTGACCCCCATCCCCGGCTCTCCTGCTTCACTGCCCCACATATATTCCTTGGATCTGCACTCCCAGAGAGAAAGCTTTGCCACCTGGTGGTAAAGTGCCCCTCTTAGTCCAGTGCCAGTTTCCTCTCATAACACAGCACAACCCACCAGCTCTATATTACCATTCTGGTGCTTAGCATGGCACCACAGGTTTTGAGTTGAAAGGGAAGAACCTAGCACAGACGGAACTGCTCTTCTCCAGCTTTCCCCCTCTATGTTGGATGTCCTCAGGGCTGTGTTGCCATCCCATGCAACACACATATATATATATATATACACATACATTCATTTTCTCTTTCCCTCCACTCATTCACTGACAGCACACAAATTGAACCTTTTTGTGTTTTGCTCTCAGTTCAATCTTGTCTCTTCAACCATTGGTCTGGTATTTCTGTGTGGTTGTTCCCTTGCTGTCAAATTCAGAACGACTAACTGAACTGTTCTTTCCAGGCCTTCCCCATCTCAATTACTGTTATCTATTGACATCCACTACCTATTATTTGATCTTGGATTTATTCAGGAAGCCTTGCATATATCTTTAATTACTCCCTTGCCTTTGACTGTATACCAAGTCATGCCATTTCTTCCTGCACACACGTCAACTCAGCCCTTCTTCAAGCTCATCTCTCAATCTGATAAGAACAAACTTTTTAGCCTCCCTTTGACACAGCACAGTCCTCTCACCTACACCCATAACTCTGCACTTTCAAATCATTTGGATCATTTCATTTCACTATCAGTTTGATCTTCCCCATCCAGCAGAAACTTATTTTTATGTTTAAAAATACACAAACTTACTTTCATATTTTAACCCCTAGATAAATTACACATCCCAATCTGTGATCTTCATTCCTCCAACTCTATTATCTATAGCATCTAAACATTCATTTTTCTTCCTCTTTCATGCTGTCAGCTTCATCCTAAGGTACTTATACAGTATAACCTTGCTTTTTTCTTTGAACCTCTGTTCAAAATCCACCTGCACAGAAAACCTTTACCTGCATCCCATCGTTGTCATCATCTGAAACTAACCCTATGTATATATGACCACACTTGCTAATATTCATCATCTATTACTCTTGTCCAGTCCACCCCACCCCTCTTTCTTGTCTTCCTCTCTATCCCCATAATAGATCTCCCAACCTGGTGTCCTACAGATATTTTAGGGTATAATTCCGAGCACTCCTGTTCATTGGCTATACTGGCTGGGGCTTAATGAAGCTGAACTAAAAAAAAATCTGAAGGATTCCATGTTGAGGAAGGCTACTATAGATAATTGGCTTCAGGGGATGGTGGCCATATTTTTATTTATGTAGCTTTACAAAGGCACATGTTGTTTGTGCTGAATTTGTAACAACAGTAATCCTTAAAGTGATGAGTAAATCAATGTTCTTCCTTTTCTTTAATGTGGATGCTATAGAAAACGAATAATTCTTGATAGATTTTGGCTAAATCCCAAGAACTCTAGCCAAATCCCATTGATGTACAGCAATAACTAAAATACCTGACATGCTTATCCCAGAGTAGCTTCAAACTTAAGAGCTCCTTTCCAATTATGTCATCTATTTATATTAGGAAATGGAAGAATATTGCTATGAAAACCATCTTGTTGAATATGATCTTTACTCTGCATACACAATAGCTTCTTCCCAGAGGCTGGTTCCCTCTATACCAATGGCAATAAAACTAAGTCCACTGTTGCAATAAAAACAGTGACTTATTGCGAGACATTAACTTGTAAGAAATCAACCACAAAGCTGCCTACTCAGTGAACCCACCCCCCAAAATAATGAAGCATGTTCTTGAGATAATTATATTGGCCCTTTGCCATTACTGCCCCCCACCAAGTGCCAAAGAGTTAATTTACAAATAGGTTTGAAGAAAAAATATACTTCATTTAAAAGAAATTCACCAGATTATTTAAAATGTAGTCATCCCTCCACATTCACAGGGGTAAGGGGGTACAGAACTCCACCAAACATGGGAAAGCTGTGAACATCTCTACCTACCCACGCCCGAACCTTAACTCTTAATACTGTTGACCATATCTGTACTGTATTGCTTCTCCATCTCTCTTGAAGACCTTGGTCTGATCCAGCAGCGCTCCAGTGTCTTATTTATTACACTCACATGCTCTTATTCTTCACCTTCCCTTTCACTTACCAGTGCCTCTTCTTGGTACCAAATAAATGCCAGAAGGAGTTCCCTCTTCAGATTGGCAGGGCAAGAAAGCATGCTTCAGAGGCCTCCGTCACTCCCCTTTCACTTCCTGTCTCTCTATGGTGAATACAATTTTCCACAGTAGGCTGCAAAACTCCAAAGGCACCATCCCATTTAATTATTGATGGCAAACTTGTGAATAATCCAATTCATGAAAGTCGAGGTTCAACTTTATTTTCTCAGTCACAGGATTTGAGAAAGGTGCCTTTCCCAAGACCAATACTATTTCAGTCTACTGAGGTTTGAATTTACATTATACATATGGGGTTGCTTGTTGTCTGTTGTATACAATTCCTATTCTTTAGGTACAGCACATCACATAAAACCACTGTAGGTTATTGACACCCAGGACTTAAGAACCTTTTGAACATTCAGGCCAGAACAGAAGGGCTCTTTTAGGATTGTGGGAGACTTGTTAACCTTCTCAACAACCCACCTGTGCCAGGTTTACAGGTTAAAACCGTAGCTGGGATCTGAATAGGCAACATGGTACCCTCAATTAGCCATTACAGGTCAATGTGATCATGCAAATCCAGAAGAGTGCCACCTACTCTCCACAGGCAGACGGCTTTGGAAAAGTTACATTGATTGCAAAAGAGAGGTGTCTGCATGCGCCATGCAATTATCTGGTAAGCAAAGAAGAAATGCACCAAGAAGAAAATATTTGGTGCACAGAGGTCTGAAAAGGAAGATTTTACAGTACATTCAACTACAGTGGTACCTTGGCATATGAATGCTTCAGTTCATGACCAAATCGGGTCGCAAACAGAAATTTCAGAAAAATTTTGCCTCGGTTTGCAAACTCCACTTCGGGTAACAACCACGATCACGGCCATGTTCCCATATGAACACGATCATGATCACGGCCATCTTCCCTGCACAAGCATGATCGCAATCACGGCCATCTTCCCTGCTCACAGTCACAGACAGACTTGTGGTCACTTGCTGTGAAGCTTATTGAATAATGGCTCCAAAGAAAGTGCAGAACAAGCATGGTGGTAAAAGAATGTGCAGAGCGGTAATGAAGGTGACCAGAACGTGAAGAGCAAGAATGGTAAGAAGAAGGTTTTAAAGAAAATAACCACTGAATTGAAGAAGGAAATTGTAGAAAAGCATGAGCGTGGTACAGTAGTCCCCTGAAATTCGTGGGGGTTACGTTCCTAAAGCACCCATGAATTGTGAAAAACCGCGAATTTGGTGCCAATGATGGACGCTGGCCGCCAAGGTGGTGTGGGTGGGAGCTGTGGGCTGGGCTGGGCTGGGCTGGGGGGCGCATGTGTGGCGAAGCAGGGACAGGGGCGGGCGCACACACACAGGGATCGTTTTCTCCGAATGAGTCCAAACTCGGAGGAAACAATCTCCTTGCGAGTAATCCGCTGCACAGCATGGCACCAGCATACTCACAAGGAGATCTCCTTGGACTCGCTCGGAGAAAAATTCTGCAAAAGACTGAGGCTGCGAACACTGAACCGCAACTTCACGGGTGTATACTGTATTCGTGTGAGTGATCTGGCCTCTGAGTACAAGATGGCAAAGTTAACAAAGTTAACAACTATTTTAAAGAGTAAAGATGCCATCAAAGGAGCTGATGTGGCAAAAGGAGTAACGCTGTTTAGCAAGCAGAGGACTCAAGTGCTGGAAGAGGTGGAAAAACTTTTGTTAGTTTGGTTGAATGAGAAACAGCTGGCGGGTGATAGCGTTAGTGAAGCTATGATCTGTGAAAAAGCCAGGAAATTGCAGTGATTTACTGCAAAAAACCCCTCTACAAGTGCAGCAAGTGTTGAATTTAAAGCCAGTAGAGGGTGGTTTGATAATTTCCGCAAAAGAAGTGGCATCCACAGTGTGATAAGACATGGTGAGGCTTCCAGTTCTGACAAGGCTGCTGCAGAAGCCTTCAAGAAAGAATTTGCTGGATTCATGAAGGCAGAAGGGTACATCGCTCAACAAGTGTCCAACTGCGATGAAACAGGACTCTTCTGGAAAAAGATGCCAAACAGAACCTATATCACGCAGGAGGATAAGGCACTGCTGGGGCACAAGCCCATGAAGGACAGACTGACCCTTTTGCTGTGTGTGAACGCAAGCGCCGATCTGAAGATTAAGCCACTACTGGTGTACCATTCCCAGACCCCTTGTGCATTCAAGGAACAGAATGTGAACAAGGCCAGACTGCCTGTCATGTGGAGGGCCAATGCGAAAGCTTGGGTCACAAGGCAATTTTTCATGGAATGGCTGCACAAAGTGTTCGCACCCACCGTTAAGAACTATCTTTCTGACAACCAACTGCCTGAAAGGTGCCTTCTGATGGACAATGCCCCAGCACACCCTCCAGCCTTGGTGGATGATATGGACACTGAGTATGACTTCATAAAAGTCAAGTTCCTCCACCCCCCCCCCAACATGACACCTCTTCTGCAGCCCATGGACAAGCAAGTGATCTGCAACTTCAAGAAGCTCTACACAAAGGCGCTCTTCAGTAGGAGTTTTAATGTCACTGAAGAGACATCTTTGACTCTGAAAGAGTTCTGGAAGAAACATTTCGATGTCCTCCACTGCATCAACCTCATTGACAAAGCCTGGGAAGATGTCACGTGAGCAGCAGAAGGCACTTGCTGAGGAGCATTCCACTGAGAAACAGGAAGACAGGGAGGAGGTTACCAATGATGTGAGTGCCGGGATTGCCTTGAGAAGCACCACCCCAACAAACAGAATGTTGTATCTGATGAATGATAACGTAGTCTCTCATTTCTGGAGGGTTATGCAGCGCAGGAAAAAACAAGTGACATTAGACAATTTTTTTTGCTAAAATTGACCCTGCATCTAAGAGACAGAGGAAACCCCTGAAAGAGATCTCCCCGATGCCCTTATGGAGGGGGGACTATCCCTCCAAACAATAACTTCCCCACCACCTAGGTTAGTATTCTCTATTTTACTGTACTTTTGTTACATTGCTTTTCTTTGTTGCTTTGTTTCAAATTTTTGTGATTTGAAAAAAAAATACAGAACGTATTAACCTTATTTACATTGAACCTTATGGGTGAATTTGACTTGGCTCGCAACCAAAATCAGCTCACGACCATGTTCATAGGGGTCAGAATGGATTAACTTTATTTATATTGAACCTTATGGGGAAATTTGAGATGGCTTGCGACCAATTCAGGTTGCGACCAGAATCGTGGAATGGATTAAGTTCATGAACTGAGGGACCACTGTATTGACAACCAGATCACAGAAGGTACACCAGTAGAAATAACACATTTCTGTTACGCCTTGCTCCAGGATAATACAGTTTACCATTCTCACATATTCAAACATGCACAAAGAATCTCAAACAGTGAAAAAGGGTCCCTTATTTGACATACTACCCTACCCTTTTTGACATCAGTAAGAAAGGCCATGTCTCCATTCCAAAAAGATTTCATTTGTGATGACAAGGTACAGGCATGCGCATTTGAATCAATAACTCTTCCCTCAATAAAGGCAAGCGAAACCTTAACTCTTTTAGGAAAACTAATCTGTTTTGCAATCTGTTTGGATTTCATATTATCTGTGGGCTTTATCTGTTCTGTATGTCAGTTTATGCTAAAGAATCGCTTCTATTGTTGTAAATTGCTTTGGTTGAGGCTTGTCTCAATAAATATGGCTAGCATTCACTTGAGCAATTACCTGTATTTTCTCATATATATATTTTTCTCCATAGGACACTAGTACCTAGCATTGCTGACTCAGCAGGAGTGTAATGCAACAGAGCATGATGCATGCAGACTTTACCCCTCAGCTAGCACTGCAAAAGCAAGGGTCACCACAGTCCTTGCCAAGCAGCTGGTCTATGGTCAGATCATATTGTGCTGAGCTTTAGACTTCAAGCACCTTCTCCGCCTTGCAAGGGTTCTATTCTGTGTTATTTTTATCAATGACTATTGTTTTCTATCTTAAGTTTGATTTCTCTGTAAACTGCCAGGGAACTCAGGTAGAAACAATAGAAGGTTCCTTTGTGGTAGCCAGTGGTAAGCTCAGTTGTGAATACATGAGCTGCTCATTCGTAATGTTGGCTCACATATAGTATGTTATTTACTTTTGGATGCATGCCTCTACATTATTTTTACTGCTTACAGCTACCCAGCCCACAGTGTAAGGTAACTGAAAGAAAACCTCTTGTAGTTTAAATTCTGCATTGTGTCTGGGCTTCTCCTCTGGAAAATGCTGATAATTGCAACTAACTGCAAGGTAATTTTGCTGGGCAATAAAACAAAAGGCTGCAAGGAATCTACCCAGCATTGCACGAGCAACTAACCCACACATTCATTTTTATCCAATTCTGCAAAGGTGAAATGCTGAGGTCTTTGTCATCTCTACATCCCTCAGTCTGCTTTCCAGATTGCTGTGATGAAAAGCAACAGTGCTTAATTAAGCATCTCTGATGGTGCACTGAAGAAATTGGTTATTTTGTTACACTGCAGCACAATTTCCACATTTTTCCCCAATTACTCACATTCTTCCTGCTGTGCGGTCTCTGGGGATTTTGGCTCCCCATTTCATCTCTAAATTAACTCCTCTTGAATCATTACTCATTTTATCAGTGACTGGCAGACATTAATGAATTACTGATTTCCAGCTGACGCTCTCCATGATGTTATAATGAAAACAAAGGTAATTTTAGCATCAGACTTGTTATTTTGAATAATTTCTGGAAAGTGAATTCTGTGTGAGTAAAAGGTATTTGACTGACAGCATTAGAGATCAAAGACAAATTGCCTCTGAATGACTCCAGCACAAGCAGCAAAAAAACGAGCCTTCCTTATATTGCTTCTGCATACGTAGACTCAGCCTTGGACCTTTTTCAATAACCTTTAGAATTTGGGAGTTTGTTGTTTTCCTAGAGACAGTACTGGCTTTAACACCCCAAAACATAGTTAGTTTTTGGGCATGTGAGTAATTTAGGCTAAACAGGGAGGTAGATTTTCGTACTACTCATACTTGATGGTTGTAAATTACTGGGACTGCAAACACTCCATAAATAAATGGGCACCACTCTGTTCTCAGACACTGTCTTTGGCAGTTCTCGATAACCACTGACCACTGCATTCTTTACTAACTCCAGATTCCAGAGTAGCCTCAAGGGCAGTTCCATATACAGCACACTGATGTTATCTTGTGTTGAGGTTGCCATTATCTGTGTCATTATTGCAAGCCGTCCTTGTTCAGAAGAGGCTACAGCTGGATAACCAATCAGACATAAAAAAGGCACTCTGAGTTACTGCAGTAACTTTGCACTCCATAGACAATGATGGATCCCTTTTACCAGGATTTAGCTTCAGTTTATTGGCCCCCATCCAGGCTATCCCTATATCCAGACACTAATCTAGGACTTAGACATCTTCACCTGACTTAGTCGTCACAGGATACAGAGTTGTGTGTCATCACTATACTGATGATACCAGGTTCCAAATCCCCTAAGGCCTGCTCCCAGCAGTTTCATACAGTAGCTAAATAATACTGGGGACATGAAGGTACTCTGTACAATTCCATAGCTCATTTGCTAGGTGTTCAAGGACTGGTCACCCAATGCTACTATTCAGAATTGGCCTTGCAGGTAAGACCAGAACCATTCTAACATAGTGTCCCCAGTGCCTAGATCATGGAGTTGATCCAGGGGGATACCATGCTCAATGGTATCAAAAGCTAATGAGAGATTGAGTAGTATTTTATTATGCTTTGTGAGGGCAAACGTGATCTGGCACTTGGGGTTCAGACTCTATCTACAGCTTGCACCCATTTTCTTCGCCAAATCACTTATCTTGTGAAATGAGTGTTGGAGAAGAAACACTTGGGCTCAAAGGGGTGGTTTTGTGTTTTGGTGCTCAGGTCCCAGCTCTACTTTGTATTGAAGAAAAGTTACTTTTCTTTAGCTTTACCAATTTAACCTTCTGGGCAATTGTAACTGTTATGTCCACAGTGGCAGTGAATAGGCTAGACTCTCATGGCAGTCATGACACTCTCTCAAAACTCCAAGTGGGTCCACTGGCCCTAAACAGTTGGGAGACCCCTAGACTAGTGGAAAGCACAATGTGCACATATGGCTGCTTGCTGCCGTTTTGGCCCTGAGAAATGACTCATACTACCATTATCTTGTCTCGAGGTGTTCTAGTTGCCTAATACGTATGAAACACACACACACAAAATTTTGCAGAGGATATCCAAACATTTAACATCTCAAAAATAAGGATATTTTGGTCACTCCAGCAAAAGACTTAAAATAAATCCACAAGGCAGCTTCAGCAGCAGTGGAGGCAGTGTTAGCTACATGCTTGTTCACCAGGCTGCTGGGTTAACTTGCATAATGAGAAACTTCATTTCTTCAAAGACAGTGCAAGGTAATTTCCTCAAAAAGTCTGTAGTTTAATTGGAAAACAAACTCCTTCTCAAGATTTGAGGACAGCTAAATTATAAATTACAACAGACATGCTTTGCATTTACCACCTATCTATGTGTGTCTTTATAAGTGACACATGTAACAAATTAAGGTGAAAGTGGTTTTTTTTTTAATACACAGAATGACGGAATGCTGGGAAAATATATGTGAAAGAATTTCTAATGGATATAGCTCCTCTTTACACTAGCATACTTTTCCATGATCAGGCTGCTTCCACTTGGTTACTGCCTTGTTCATTAAAACTTATGGCACAGTTTTACTTCTATCCTGAATGTTAAATTGCTTAATACCAGCTTTATTCGCACTTGCATTAAACATAACAGCTGGCATTGTCTGGCATCTCCATAACATCTAATCTTCCCCCTTTAGGTTTCTGCCAAATTGCTGCTAGTATACTCATTTTCCAAACTGAATTTGACCTTCATACACTTGTATCACTGCTCACAGGGTTGCTGTTGCGGGGATAAGATTGAGAGCAGAGAAGGATGTAAGCTGCTTTGAGTTCACTGTAAGAAAAAAGTCAGGATATAAAGCAAGCAAATCAATAAATCAATAATATTAATTTACAAAAGCAGAAAGCACTGATAGTAGCTGTTATTCTCTTCCTTGCTTGGATAGTGATGCTCAAGTTGAGCATCTGTTAGTTTCTCCTTTTCTTCACAGTTGTGTTTTGGAAATAAGTTCAAGGTGGCTATGAGACAATGAATCAGTTTGCATAGCACAACAAGTCACCATGCAATAATAAACCCAAGAAGCTCTGAGATGTGCACTGGTAATCATTTTGAATATGCAAGCTGTGGGAAGTGCTCACCATAGCTTGTCATGTTATTCAAACCCATGGGTTTTTTTTTCTAGGATTATCTGGAAGTTGCTTAAGTCACATATAAATTCATGGTTCCCAGACTGATACATAAGAACGTAAGAAAAACCATGCTGGATTAGACCAAAAGTCCATCGAATCCGGCACTTTAATTGCACATTGGCAAACCAGCTGCCCACAGGATCCCTCAAGCAGGATGGGCACAAAAGCTCCACCTGCCCAAACTCCTCAGCAACTGATATACGCAGGAATATAGCCTCTGATAATGGAGATAGCACATGGCCAGCAATATCTCCACCGATGTTTCATGAGGTGACCCTGTGTCCTAGTATCATGCAAGAGGGAGAAGAATCGCTCCACTTTCCACTTTTTCCACATCATGAATAATGTTAAATACCACTTTCACGTCTCCCCATACTCACAATTTTTCCTAAACTGAACAATCTCAATTGTTGTAGCCATTCCTCATTGGGGGGGGGGGGTCCTCCAACTCCTTCACCATTTTAGTTGCCCTTCTCTGCACTTTTCCCAACTCAGTAGTGTCCTGTTCAGGTGCAACAATCAGAACAGTACACAATATTCTAAGTGTGATCGCACCAACAATTTGTATAATCTTCAGCAGTCCTATACTTAGGAATACTTAGGAAAGGAATTCATTTCCTAACATGGAGCTTGCCTTTTTCACAGCAGTTGTGCACTGGGTTGACCATTTCATCAAATTTTCTGCATTAACCCCTGGATCCCTTTCTTGATCAGTCACAGCCACTTAAGGTTCCATCAGCCTATACTTGAAGTTGGGATTTTTTTTGCCTTAAGACGAATCCAATATTAAATTGCATTTATCATTCTGATACGCATTCCCCCAGCTTGAAGAGATCCCTTTGGAGCTTCGCACAATTGTTTTAACCACCCTAAATAATTTAGTGTCTTTAGCAAACTTGGCTACTTTGCTGTTCAAGCCTAACTGCAGATAATTTATGAAAAAGTTGGTCCCAACACAGAATATTCTGCCCCCCATTTACATCTGTCCATTGAGGAAAAAATACCATTTATTCCAATTCTCTGTTGTCTGTCTGTCTATCTTTCTTTAACCAGTTACTAAGCCATAGTAGGAGGATCCCCCCCCACCCCCTTCACCACATTCTATGACTGCTAATTTCACTGAGGAGCCTTTGGTGAGGGCCTTTGTCAAAAGCCTTTCAGAAGTTCAAGTAAGCAATGTCTACCAGGTCACCCCTGTCCACATGCTTACTGATATCACAATAAGCAATCCTGTATGGGTTAATAATGCTTTCATCCACTTTACCCAGAACAGAGGTTAACTGGCCTGTACTCCCCCTGGATCCGTGTAGGATCCCTTTTTAAAAATTGATGTTACATTGGCCATTCTCCTCTACTACAGAGGGCAATCTTAGGGAGATATTAGACATTTCTGTAAGAATGCCAGCATTCATATTTGACCTCATTAAAAACTCTAGGATGGATATCATCTATGTCTAAAGATCTATTAGCTTTCAGTTTGTCAATAAGGCTGAGAATTCCATCTTTTAGCATTACTATCTGCCTCAATTCCTCAGACTCCCTTCCTGAATACTTAAGTTCAGGAAGAGGTATCTGTTCTTTATCTTCAGCTGTGCAGACAGATGAAAAGAATACCTTCAGTTTCTCTGCTATCTTCGCATCCCCCCTTAGTGCTCCTTTAATTTTATTGTCATCTAAAGGTCCAATTGCCTCTTTAGTTGTTTTCTTCCTTCTGATGTACTTTAACAAAATCTTTCTTGTTGGTCTAGATATGGTTAATTATATGTTCCTCAAAATGCTTCATTTTTCTTACTGTCTGTTTGCATTTCCCTTGTGCAAGGTAGATGCTCCATTTTGTTTTCCTGATTTGGGCAACAGAAGCTGGACAGGACAAGCTGCAGTAAACCTCTGCTGCAGTGTGCATATTCAAAATGGAAGGTGGTACATTTAATGAAACCATTTATTGTGATATGTGAACTGGCCTAATTAGTGTAATACCATTGCATAACAGTTGATGGGCCTAATGTGTATTGCTGTTCAAATTTTACCTAAGAAAAATGGTTTTACTAATTACCAGTGGCTCAGATTCATTCTACCACCACTGACCATCCCCTTGGGCATGTGAATAAAGTATAAGAAGCTGCAGCAGCAACAGCCCAACATCAACACTGAAAAAATTGAAGGGAGAAATAGCAAACTATTTTCTTACTTGAAGGAAAAAATAGTGGGAAATGTTCATTTCCTAACATGTTTGCAAGATGGTTAGATTGCATGCTTATTATCATACTCCCTTTGCAAGAAAACAGCCACTACACATATGTGGCATTTTATTTTAAAATTCCCTTCCTAAAAGGAAGTGGTGGCCTTCTGTTTTCTCTAACTGGCCAAAATATGTGGAGGATCACAAATTGTCCATGTAACATGGATAGCTACCTATCTCCACAGAACTATCTTGCCTGAAAAAAAAGCAAAGTGATTAAACATTCTATTAGAAACACTATTAGCCATGTAAGTAAAATATAAAACAATGTAAAGTTAACATCTTAGTTTCTCTAACATATGGTTTAACACTCTAAACTTAATGTCTCTTTAATCCTGTTAATTGTTTAAGGAAGTCTCGAGCAATGCTTTAGTGTCACTGCCCTGAATTTAACAAAGAGTGAAAGAGAAGTAGCAAGCAAGAACACTCCCACCCCCATACTGAGCATCTTCAGTTCAACATTTATGTAAGTTAAGATGCTTTGACAGTGCTTATTTCATTGTTTAACAAGCTTCTATTGCTGCAGCCAGCTATGAGAAAGACTGGGAAGGAGCAGAAGATGCAAGTGACCCAAGTGGGCTAAAATTGATGCCAGAAGAGAGAAGTCAATCCTGTCTGCTTTAATAAAAGAGTTTTACAGGAGTGGTCCAACTGGGAGGAGTACAGAGCAAAATAAAACAAAAACCCAACAAACAGACAAGGACTCCAATAAGGACACACAGCAAGTCCCACAATTACACAATAAATCCAGAAATCCAGCTTGGCAAATCCCCTGACAGCTTAATCAATGCTCAGTGGTTTAATGATGAAGCTCTTTTCTTTGCCTTCAATGTACCATTTGCAGGCCTTGGGAGTATTTCCAACATTACTTGCTATTTGTAACATAAAAATGCAAAATAAAGCAACCCAGGTTACAGAGCACAGATTTGCTATAGAAATATTTTTTTTTCTGTTGGATTCTCTTATTTCACTAGATGCTTTAAAAAGAAAAAAAGAAATCCAACACAAAACCAAGAACTAATATCATTATGTGTAATCTGTTGCAAGCCTACATTCTATGCTTTTTCTGTGTTCTCATGGAATCCCAAAATACCATCATCATGATGAATTTTATCTGTATTAGTGTGTTAGAGAAAGAACGTTCCTGAACTCATTCAAAACCCATCACACTAATAGTTGTTCTGTACACAGCAGACAAGATTGCTCACTGCAAGAAACAGCCAAGTTGTTGACAGGCCATGACTCCAGCTGCATGAAGGCTTGATGCTGGTATCTCAAACAGAAGAGCTAATTTACAGCACAGATTTTGCAATTCACATATAACAGTGCTTGCCACCCCCTCAATGACACAGCCTCTGGTGTGTGCTTCCCTCTGTCCTCTGATACCTGGCTTCTTCAAAGACTACCTGTCATGGAATGGCCTTCCTGGGAACAGGAAGATAAAGCTAAAGCTGCTTACAAAGACCATGCTGATCTTCATCACCAAGTGAGGATGAGAGCATGAGATATGCTAGACCAGTAATGGTGAACCTTTTAGAGACCAAGTTCTCAAACCGCAACCCAAAACCCAATTATTTATCACAAAGTGCAAACACTGCAATAAAACCTGAATACTGAGGTTCTAGTTTAGAAAAAACAACTCACAGCCAGTCCAAGCTAAATCTCTCTCTCTCTCCTTGACAGCACACTGACTGG
This sequence comes from Varanus komodoensis, assembly GCF_004798865.1. NCBI lineage: Eukaryota > Metazoa > Chordata > Lepidosauria > Squamata > Varanidae > Varanus > Varanus komodoensis. The sequence continues at coordinate 1,407,501 of NW_025336531.1, forward strand.
CCATGCAAAAGCTCAGACGAGTCGTGGTTAATGAGTCGTGGCTCATGACATCATTGCCTGGCACCGTTACTCCCTTCCGAGCCTGTGCATGGCCCCTATGTGCACTGTTATCCGATGCTCAGCTGCTGGGACGATGCTGGGGCGACTTGGCCTGCATGCCGAAAGAGAGGGCTCTGCGTGCCCACTGCAGCACACGTGCCATAGGTTCACCCCCACTGCGCTAGACTGTCTACTCCACATCTGCTGTTCAAGAGTTCCCATCCATATACTAAGAAAATAGAACCTCATGAAATTAAAGCTTGGCTCGATCTTATTATATTTGCTGCTAGTAGCATCTCCCTTCAATTCAGTTCCATCCAGTATTTCACTGATCCCCACTTTTACTGGTAGTTTTCTAAGATATTCTTACTATAGAACAATTCCTAGTTCCTAAAACAAGCAATAGTGGAAGAAAGTTAAGCAAATTTCAAAGTGAAGCTGCTTCCACCACCAATATCCGAACTACCAAGCATGGGGAGTGTTTGGAGGAGGAGAACACTGCAGAACTCTCCTATCTGCTGGCTCAGTTACCACGTTTTTACTTAACTGGAGTTGACCTCAGCCTGAAAGAGAAGTTGTAAAGTGCTGTAAGGTGCCAAAGAGAAGTCATGAAGTGCTTCCAGTAAACAAAAATTCTTGATTTAATAGGGAAAGTGAAAAATCGTATGCTGAGGTAAGAATGAACTAAACTGTGAAGAAAGACATGTATATTGTTTGTTTGTTTGTTTCAACTTCTGTAGGGAAGAAAATGGGCAGATTCTATCTCTAACAGGGGGAAAACAGGCATGAAGTGGAGGTGTCACACAGGTTAAAGTGTTGTCCCTGAAGGGCAGAATGGAGATGCCCTCTTTGGGCAGTGACTTCATCGATGAGCTGATTACTTTGTTAATTATCTGTGAGGGAAGTTATCACAACCACACTTTTAAGCAGCAGCCCAAGCTGAGAAATAGTCAATAAATATTCTCACCTTTACTGCTTTAAATTCTTTCTGCTTGGACATATTACAATCTGAGACCTTTGAGGTATTCTTCCTATGGACTCCTCATCCAACTGTGACTCTTATTTCTTTGAACACGGTATTGTTAATAACCTGCCATGATAAGTGCTGCTATGCTTTTTATAGATCTTGAAACCTTGTTTGCTATGAGTTATCTTCATCATCAATAGTATAGAGCTGTCGGATGGCTTGAGTGGATCCTGACTCTCGGACTTTTCTCTGCCTGGGCCCATGTTTGTTTGTTTATAACATTTTTATGCTGCACCCATTGCAGAAAGCCTCGGGGCGGCTTACAAGGCAGATAAAACATAGCAATACCAAATGAAAACTATGGTCACTCTCTCTGAGATTCTTCTGGACTTTCTTAAAACTGTGTCTTGGCTCTTGGATTTGATAAGCCTTGGCCCATGTAGCATTGAAGTTCAAAAGAAAATTTCAGGATTGGATTAAATATCTATATGTAGATTTGTTTAAGTCTTTTTGTAGAACCTATGTCTGGGATGGCTTATGGAATCACTTAGGGGATCATTTAAGCTCCAAGAGTTTACAAAAACTCTTGTCTTGAATGGCCTGGGAAAGGAATCCTTTGAGCTCCTAAAAATTTCAACAGGGAAACCAAGTTGTATATATTTCTGGCATGGATAGAATTATTAGCTTTGATTTCTTTGAATGTACTAATAGAGCCTGTAGCTAATTGCTACTAGTTATATGATTTCTGGAGTGTGCGGCCACTGAGATTTTACCATAGGATTTGCTGCAATCAAACAGTCTCACTGGGGTCTCCTAGATCAGAAAGGCAGTGTATGCACCAGAGGAACTGGATCCATGACATAATGGCAGCTGGCATGCACCACAGCTCCCTCAGGGTAAATTCACTCTTGATGGGCTGTTCTGTCATGTGAATTGGCCCACTGTCTAGCTGCAACAAATCATTATTCACTACCTGTAACAATTCTTTGAAAAGCTGGCCTAAGCTGGCAAAACTTCTCAATATTTTTAATAACCATAGACTGGAAAGAAGAAGCAGGCACCAGTTTGTTGCCCACACAAATGGTTATTTCAGGATTGCCAGCACTTCTCCTCAAGCCCTGCACAACTTTATGAGTTATTTAACAGTACAGATTTTTTTAATTCAATACTCTGAAAAGCAGGTAGCATACAGGAATTGTTGGAGCAATCAGGATAAAACAACAGTGCAGAGTGTGCAGCATACGACCTAGATGACTGTGATTAAAAATACATGAAGTGTGCTGCATGCAGCAGAAAAAAGGAATCCTGATGTGTTCAGTGGCGGCATAATAGAAAACCTAAAAACTCCAAACAGCTTTTAAGTTAAGGGCTAAAGCTTATATGTAAAACAGTTCCCAAGCACACAAAAACGCTGCACTCACACTGCTATTTTCTTATTTACCAAATAGTTTTCTAAACCTGCTTTTGCAGCAAGTCTCTTTCAAATGCAGTGAGCCAAAGAGATTTCTTGGTGACTTTTCTCACATAATCTATCATTACTGAGGAGTCTTATTTACTTTGACACCTTAGGTCAGGCTGAGTAGAATCTGTACTACTAACCAACAAGAGCTCTCTGTTATATAGATTAGCCTGAGCTGATCAGGTCATGCAGTATCCAATCTTCAAATCCAGATCTGGATATCTAACAGCAGCCAATACAGCTACCATGGGTAGCTGATTTCTTGCATAGCACAGATGGAAACTGACAAAACTTTTCGTGTAAGAATGTTTTGACTTATTCTTTTATGGTTTTAAGTTGTTCCCAGTCTTCTTTGAATATTGATCCGCCCAGTCAAAAACTTCACAGTACATTTGTCAGATATTGGTGGTGTGGGAGAAGGGGGAACTTTTCCCTGCCTGCCTTTCCATCCACTCACCACATTCACTGAAGCTTCTTTGGGAGTGAAGTGAGGCAGTAGGGAAGGCATATTTTCCCATTCCTACTGATGCTGTTCTGGTTGCTGGTGTTCCATGCAAATGCTACCCAATGGATATAGATTTTATAAAATGTCAAGCAGAATGACAGAACAAATATCATACACTTAATAATCAATTTGAAGGTCTATTCAAAAATAAAGACAGAACAATTGTATATGGGTCTCAAAAGCTGGGTTTGGAAAGACACTCACATGCATCCAAACTGCAAGAATAAGCAAACATTTTTGAGATAAACAGGGAGTACATATGCACTCATATATATGAACTATGCATTTCCAGTACACTAACTGCAACTAATTCTAAATTATTCAGATGTAGGGCTCATTTTAGTTATTTGTATATATAAATAACATTCTTACTAGTGTATTACAATGTATTTGCTACATCCAAATAAGCATTGTTTCAAAAGGGGACAAAGGGAGAGGTCAGTGTAGAGTTCAAACTTAACATGCTTTTAATTTATCCTTAAAATCTGAAATATCCATAAAGTTTCCTATTAAACTAAACACCTGAAAGTGTTTGACACAACCTAATTTTGTCAAGAGCAATTCACAGAAAATTGACTGCTACTGAAGTGGATGAAGACATTAAGATGACAGCTTTCCATTTTAGAATTTGTTCTAGGACAAGCTGGACAAACTGTTCAACAGGGATCTACTTGAGCTAAGGAACAAGACAGCCCCTTTGCACTCCTATCTCTGCAGGCATTTCCACATGGATGAGTACAATCCCAGCTGTGATCCACAGGATTATGACTGGCCAACCCCAGGTGGACTGCCACGTTTCTTCCTCCTGTCTCTGTTCTGAATGTCCACACTGCAGCACCTCAAAGCCCACTGGCTGTTCTCTGGACTCACAAAGGGGAAAATGCACAGGACATGAAGTAGCCCAGAACTGTAAGAGTGCTGGGAGTTACAGCAAACAAACCCAATACAAAGAACAATCACTAGGTGCCAAGGGCAGAAGAAAAGGAGTAATCATGGCTGCTTTACTATGCTGTTTCTTGGGCTGTTCCATGGCGGCAGCAAATCTCTTAGTGCTGGGGATGCGGGGAGGGGGTGCCAGGCAAACAGCAGCTTCTCCTTGCTCTTACTTTCTTCCCTCAAAAAAGAACCATGAATATATTTATTTTGTTTATGGGATTTATAACCTACTCTTCAAGAGGCTCTCAAAGTACCTTAGAAAAAGTTGAAATACACAGCAGACTATAAAGGAACAGTATAAAATATTGCAAAAATAAACAAACCAAAAGCAGCATGAATGTAATGTCCACAGAATTACAAAACCTTGTTTTAAAAAATTCCCTGAGACACAGTGAAAAGCAGGATATAAAAGTTTTAAATAATAAATAAATAGAGCTTTGTCTGGTGCCAAATAAGCAAAATAAGCACCAGGCAAGCCTCCTTGGGCAGAGCATTCAACACCATGGGTGCCACCACTAAGTGAGCCCTTCAACTGGCAACCGCCCATCACACTGCAGAAAGCCAGGGCATTCAAGTTTGGGCAGACACATGTATTCCAAGATCTTAGTCCCAAACCACCAGCACTTTTGATTCTGGGAATGAACTAGAAGGCAGTGTAGGCATAAGATGCAGGCATAACCACAGTGCAGGCATAACCACAGGCCTAAGATGATAACTAATTGGACTAAATGAAATTTCCAAGTAGTTTTCAAAGGCAGCCCCATCTACAATATTTCACAGAAGGCAAATTTGGTGGTTGCCAGGGCATCTGAGATCAGCCTGTCTCCAAATAGGGCTGCAACTGCTGCACTGGTAGATTGGTAAAAAGCATTCCACAGACTCCAACGATATAGAGACCATTGGCTACTGAGTGTACAGATACAATAAATGTGATAAATAAAAATAAGGATGGCTATACGAGCATTTCCAGACTGCACACTTGTTCCTTTATGGAGAGTATAACCCCATCCAGAATTGATCAAAAAGGAATAGTCTGTGCAGACAAGTATCCACAACAGGAATTCCATCTTGTCTTGAATGACCTTTTTGGCTCCATCACCCATCACATGAAGGCCCTATTTTAGTATCATCATCACTTACTAGATGAAAAGGAGAAAGAGTTGGGTGTTACATACCTATTGATGAAATGCCAATCCAAACCTCTGGATGACTTCACTCAGTGGATTTATGAAGATGTTAAACTTCATGGGGGACACCTTGCAGAACAACCTACCATACATACCAGGAAGTCAGGGAGTACTAAGGATACAATGCCGAGGAGACTAAGCTACAGTGGCGGAGAAAGCAGTGGCAAGCACCATTTTTAAACTTGATTCAGTCACCGGACCTGCCACCAACACTCCAGTCACTATCTCTCCCTGCTGTCCATTTGCCTAAGTAATTGCCCACTTAGCATCATCCAGCCCTGTGTAAGACTAGAGTAAGTGGCTGGTGGTGATATCACATGGAACAGCCCTTGGAAATGGCACTGAGAATGAGGGCATAGGCATGTGCAAACACACAGGTACTGGTGGCTGGGGAAGAATTGCTGCTAGATTTCAGAGTATAAAGAGCAAAGTCACTATTCTAGCTCTGCAGTGAGCTGTCGGGATCCAAGACATAGGAAACACCAAGACCCAGGGCAGGGTGAGGTCTAAACAATGTCTGGAGTCCAGTAGTTGACTCAATGTTGCAGTCAAGAACAGGCCAAAGTCAGGAATGGGGAGAGCATATTAGAGCAAGACGAGGGCATGGGTGTGGCAAAGCCAAAGCTCCAGAACAGAGAAGACAAATAGAGCAGGGAGTGTGGTTGCAACCTGGATGAAACAGGGAGCAGCTCCTGGAGGAAGGGTAACCAGGCAACTTTCTGGAGCAAAAGAAGTCATGGCAATTCAAGGTGAGGTGAAGTGGCAAGGCAGTATGCTGCAGGGCAGGGCAGGAACTGGATCAAATGAGTGGCAGGTGAGAAAGCAAGCAGGACCACCTATCATGCTGAGGCAGCCAGTGAAGGGAAGAATTGCTCTTATAAATCTATACCTCTTGGGCCATCCAGCTGGTGCTCATGAGCAGGCTGAAAGCCCCAGCAGGGCCTGGGCCCAAATATGCACTTACTATAGTGGCCGTTCAGTTTCTGCCCACCAGATGGAACCCCAGGACTGCCCAGATTCTGACATGAGAATGCTTGCACTAGATTAAACAGGGTCATCAACAAGTTGAGAGGAGGGTTAGTTTGTGGGGGTTTTTAAAAAGAAACAGCTGTAAAAATTCAGGATAATAGTCACAAGCTGATTTAAAGGGCTTATCCATAGGTTTAAATGGCATGTCCATCAGAGCATGGAGAAAAACCAACAAGCTCCAGTTAGGCAGCAGAGAGAGTACTGAGAATTAATGTTTTAAAGCCTTCAAGGAAATTGGTGAGACAAAGAATGGGAAAAACTAATGAACCTTAACCTGAAAATGAGATGCCAAGATCACAGCCAGGTAAACATAGATAGAAGTTTTTAGCTTTCATTTGAAGAGAGAATGAAGAGAAGTATCTGTTCAATTGTACATTGTTATGGATTAAATCCCATCCACAATATAAATAAGGAGAAGGATTTCCATTTTGCTCTTTATGGTTGTCTACTTGAAGGATTCCAAGCCTTGTCTAGTATGGTGTGAAGACTCTTAAAGGAAGTAGCAGAGAAGAATCCTCCAGGCTGTCAAGTACAAAGTTCTGCATACAGGGATGTAGGATCTTTCTGTAATCCTGACAGATGATGTCCAGTCTTGATGGAATGATATTTTGACCCCTCAGCTGCTTCCAGAAAGGACAAAGATGATCAAATGGATGAAAAGGATGCCGAGTCCAAAAGGTAATCTTCAGCTCTGGAGAGGGACAAAGCTGGTCAGTCCCTGAATTAAAGAGAGGTGCTTGGCAAGGGAGGACAATGAGAAATATAGGGCTATTTATTGATTACTCAGGCAGTCAGGTATCCCTGGAATGTGGCAGTGGACTGCTGTGTTATTAACCCTAGGGCCCTAGGTGGAGAAGACGGAGGGTAACAAAAACCTGGCTCCAGGAAGGAACAATAGCCTGTGGGATGAAAGCAAGTGGAAAACTGCCTATGATACTGAGGGTCAAAATAATATTTTGATCCTGAGAAAATCTCCACTTTAACAATAGGAACCTCTTGGAGAGTCTGCCCCAATCCAAAACCAGGGATCAGGAGCATTCTCTCTTCTGACTGGGATGCTCAGTATTGCTGTACTGGATGTAGTGGAGGAAATATGTCATGGCAGGTTAGTGCTGAAGGAATCAGATGAAGATCAGGAACTGGAGGTTGAAGAGACAATCCCCCTCCCCCTCAAAAATGCACGCTGCTGAGATAGGCTCTGCCCTCAATACAAAACAAAAATGTGCTTACTTGTCACAGATGGGTCCAAACAAGCCATACTTGAAGACTGGTTTTCAGACTGCCTTTTATGGCTCTTGAATTTTGAGGCATCAGAAGATTTTACAGCTATGACTTTCACTGTTGGCCTTTCAGTTGCAGAAAATGCCAGAGAATGTCCAGGCGTAGGAGGGTCAGCTTGGCTTGTAATCAGAGTTCTCTACTGGGGAAGCTGCCCCAACAGAAGAGGGAAGGAGGTCAAAGCTGCAAGGACACTCTTTTCCCATTGCGCTTAGTGTATCCACTGCACAGACGTCTGCTTGCAAGCAGGCCTGATTCTCAAAGGCTAGCATTGCAGGTAAGAATCAACAATGTGGCCACAAGGCAAAGAGCATATCCATTAGTTGGTGGGAGCTTAATCCCCCACTGTACACACTTTTGAAAGGGTGGCTTAAGGACCATACTGTCTAAGAAGGGCCAATGACCTCACAATGGAGGCAAAACTAAAGAACAATAACGTAATAAAAGGTAAATAAAACAGGGTGAACAAGCTCAGTACAACTAGAGAACATGTTAAGAAACAGGTTGAGATTCCTCAGGTTACCACAATGGTGGTCAAAGAAGAACCGAAGGAAATGGGTGGGAACCGTCTAGGAAATAGTAACAATGACTGTAGGGGAATGGTTTGCCAAAACATTCCCAGCTATACAAACATTCTAAAGAAAGGCTCCATGCAGATACAGAGCTCATATGTGTGACGCACAGAGACAGTGAAGAAGAAGAATAGTCATCTATTTTATGCAATGGCCCTTCAAGGTGGGATATATATTTAAGGAAGAATAGTTTTGTTTCAGACTCCTGGAGCTTTTCAGAGTAGAAAGCATTTGATTATTTCTGAGAAATAGATGTAGGGTTCCTATTAGTAAGTATGAAAAGGTAATGCTATTACAATGCCCAGATGTTTTGCAATTTATACTTAAAGTATGACCTTAAACTTTGAAGTAGATTCACCCTGTGCTAACTGGATGTTACCATGGTCCTGTTGCCTTTATCAGCAGTCCACAGGCTTTGCTCCTCCCTCTACCCCCATTACTTTGTTGCAACCTCTACAACAGTGAGGCAGACAGGGCTGTACGCTTACCCCTACTCCTTCTGAAGTACAGTGGTACCTTGGCTCACGAACATAACCCGTTCCACGACTCTGGTCACAACCCAAATTGGTCATGAGCCAAGTCAAATTTCTCTATAAGGTTCAATGTAAATAAGGTTAATCCGTTCTGTAAAAAATTTCAAAAATTTGAAATAAAGTGACAAACAACAAAGTAACAAAGAACAACAAAGATTGTCGCCATCTCCCCTCACCCCCAGCATGACTGCAGCCATC